>NC_051446.1:22418624-22718624 GCF_001649575.2 Kryptolebias marmoratus
AATCATCAAAATTAAACGAAATAAACATTTGAAATATATGAGTTTGTATGTAATGTATGAATATAATATACAAGTTTCACTTTTTAAATGGAATTACTGAAATCAATCTACTTTTTCATGATATTCTAATTTTATGACCAGCACCTGTATGTGTATGTTTGATATTTATTGAAGATTGTTTTATCTAGCATTAAGAGAACCCTTCATTTATGATGTCTGACCAACCCTCATCTTTCCAGGAGCTGTTTTGTGTAAAATGTCTGTTATGGCAGAATACAGATTTAAAGTGCCTGAGCTGGGTTTTCGACCCACCCCATCTACAGTCTAATTTGAAGTTTGTTACTTATTCAAGTCAAGTAACCTGCAGAATCTGCTGACTCATGTTACTCTTTTCACAACTTATCCAGTCTGAATACAGCAGAAACAAATTGTCCAGAATCATTGACCACTTTAATGCGTTCTAAGATAATTACAAGCCTGAAAAACAGCCAGAAACAAAAGCTAATAATTACAGAAAATCTGACTGAGCTCTGAACAGTAATCATTCCTCAGAGACTTAGTGGAGAGTGAATGAATATGTGACTGAAAAACAGAACAAAGGACTGCCCATTAAGAGCTGCAAACACATCAGATTTACTTCTAATGTGAGCTGACATTTCTGACAAGAATTTGATCTGGAGTAGAATTTATGATGACATGCTTTGGGTTTTTACAACTCCTGTCAATACAATTAAATTTGAGTTTGGGGTCTACAGGGGCTGAGTTGAAGAGGTTAAAATTATGGTGTCATTTGAGTGTGAATCCTCCATAATTCCCACACATACACTAGTTTAAAAAATGGAGCATCTTTTTTCTAGTACTACTTTTTTTCTCTCTTGTGTCCAAATGTGCCAAATTAGTCATCTGAGAAGATGAGGGGGGTGGACAGAGGAACCGAGAAGTAGGGAGAGGAGAGGTGGAAAAAGCAGAAGGAGCAAGAGAGGGAGCTTGTTGAACATGACATCTAAGTATCTAATTACCTCTGTGGCGATGTCAGCCTCCCAGACCAGGCTGCCGTTTTCACACATACATCATCCCCTGGGTCTCGGAGCCTGCCCTGTAGTCTTTCGTCCCCTCTGCATGCCCCTGTGGAGCTTGCAGCACCTTTAATATTCTGCATCAGGGTGGCTGCATGTAAATAGTGAGAAATGTGAGACGCTGCTTCATGGAAAGCGGCACCGGATGTCATAAAACGAAGGTCAGAATGGTTCGTTTTCTTTGTCTTTCCCAACAACACGGTGTATAAAAAGGTTAAAAAGCAATATGCTATGTATGCAAAATAAATATTAATAACCTGCTTAACTATCAGATCACATGTTCTCCTGGAATTTATAGTTTGCTCACATACAGAGCCGCTCTTTAGTCTCAGAAGGAGCAGTATAAATATTTGAATTCATACAATTGGTATCAGTAGTGGAGTGTGTGCCAAGGAGAGCTCCCACTGCTGCTTCTATCATTTTTTTTTCTTCACCATATCCCTTTAGTAGAGCTTATTTGGAGAATGATAAATGAAGGAGAACCTCTTGCATTGCCGTGTTTGAAGACGTGCTGCCAAATGTGCACAGATGATCGCAGTGGAGGCTGGTGTGTGCTGGGACAGAGTTCGACAAAGGGAATCGTTAATACACAGCTGACAATTTTATGGATGTGCAGGCTGATGTCTTTCCATATAGTCATGTATAATTCACTCGCCTCTTTAACTTTTTATTAAGTCAGAAGAGCAGCATATTGTCCATTGTCATCAACTTTTTTTTATCCCTGCACAGTCATTGATTTTCCTTTCTTGCCTTCCTTTGGTTTACAGTTTTTTCTATTTAATACAAAAGAAGACAGAAACGGATATTTCAAAACATGGAGGGGTATCCAGACAATGTGATTTGATTTTATTCTGCACAGGTCAGTGCTGTGCAATAAAAAGATCCCTGAATTCATTCTTTTTACACTTTTCTTGTTTATTGCACACACTTCTGATCCCTGCCTGGTACAGTTTTTCAAGGCCAAATTAGTAGAAAGAAAAACCTGCATGGACAGGTTTTTACAAATGGTACATTTAAAGAGAAGTGATGTACACTGAAGGTTAGAATAAAAAATTCTAAATTAGGTATGCAGTTTCAGCACTATTGGCAGTACCTTCAGTTTATCATTTTAAAGTGGTCTGCTGATAAGGCCTCTGTCACATTTAATGACAATCCCACCACACTTGCCCCAACCTGCACAACTTATTAGGATGTGGCTGGATCGTGGCAAATTTGTAAAATCTCCTTCAATGTAAAGGTAATCATGATGCTGCTGCACTCTCAGCACTTGCCAAATGTTAATTTTTTCTGCCTCTTTCTACTTCTTCAATATGCTCTCCTGCACCCTGACCATTCTCAATACACATGACTCTCTCAGACCATGTCCAGATGCAACTATCCATTGGAAAATCTCACCAAACTAGAGTGGTGCTACTGCCACACTTATACGCATCTGCACCAGGTTGTGTCCATGAACTTGTCGCAATCATGGTTGTAGGGTGTGGCCAAGCTCCACGCCAAGAATACATTGTCCCTACAAGCACCGCAATTCCACATGGACCCCGCATACTCTGCCACCATGCATGCTCATAATCATCAAACTCTAACATGTTGAATTGGGACCCTATTGTTGTTTTAATACACACTTAAAGACTTAACCAAGATCATGGTAAGACCACCCATGTTCCAGCTTTTTTATGTAATAGTGGGATGATCATCCAGTATGAAGGGGGTCCTAAGCACCACATCTCCAGGTATGCTTTAGAGCCACAGTCAGTGTCATACATTTTACCAGTAATTTTGTCATAATTCAGTTAGCTAAATAATAAAGTATAAAAAAGTATGAAAAAAATAAAACCCAAAACAAAAGGGGCAGATTAAAAAACTCCGAGAAGGCACACTAACCCGCACAAAATAACAAACAACTTCAAAAACACAATGACCTGTCATTACAAATGTAAAAATCTTGACATACCAATGTTTCCCAAAAGCGCCATAAGATTCTGCTTCTGAAGTCGAAACAACTGGTATCCTTGAGAAGTGTATGTCATGGCAAAAATTTATCCTAAAGTAAAATGATTAACATCAGCTTGAATTTCATCAAGCAAAAGTAATATACAACTAATTGTAGCCTTCATGTTTTGTTGTTCAGTATCCAAACACACAGCGCAGCTCAAACTTGAACATATTCCCAAACTGTTCTTTTTATGCATTGACCCAGACACTAGTTTTGATTTAAACTATACAATAGAAACTGTACAAGAAGTCAGCCGATAAGATTCAAAGTGGCCCCCTATGTTCGGAAAACCTTAGGTCTCAGACAGCCTGAACTTCCTGTGCACTGCTCCCTCGTCTACAGCCCAAACATCAGTTTATTCTCCGCTGTGCATCCTAGCACAGCTTCACAGTATAACACTTTCAAAGGTATTGTGTGCTTCATGTCACTCTCACCTTCTTTAACTGACTTTAACTGTCTCGGTAGCTTTGTTTGTCCCAGTGGTGACATTTCATGCCTGTCATAGCCCCTCTCTCAGTAGCTGGGCAGCTCAAAGGTGTAGCTGTTAGCATAGTCACCAGCAGAGTCTATTAAAGGCAAAGTGCTGTAATTCTTCGCTTCTTGCCAGTGGCCTGCCTTCACTTCCAATGACACGCACTGTGATATGTGGAGAAAACCCAGCAGCATGTGGCAGCATCCGATTTACCACTTTAGGGTTGAGGTGCTCAATATAGAGGGCTCTAATTTTCCAGTCTGCTGCGTAGGATGCACGGTGTTAAATTGTGTAATGGGATGATTCTCAATGTGTAGTGCTCTTTTTCTACATTTCCAGTGGTGTTAAAATGTTTCTGAACCGTTCAGAATTTTCTATATTACAGCAAAAGTATAAGCTTAAAACTTTCATAAAACTTCTGTACAGAGAGAGAACCCAATTGAAGGAATAAAAGACAACCAAAAATGATCTTAGTTTAAAACCCTGGTATGAAAGGTGCTAGGCAATATGCATGCCTTCAAGTATTTCTTGGCCTTTCATTTTTTTTTATAGAGTAAATCTAGAGGCATTTTATAATTACTTAGGTAAAATTCTGTTTGTTAGCTAAAAGTGTAGTAGTAAGCTCAAATTCTGCACACACAAAGTTAACTTTTTCTTCTTTTAATGTTTTAAATAAAAGGAATTATGTAATTATATCACATTTTCCTTTCCATTTCCTCCTACAGCTCTCATCAGGGTAAAAGGAAAAGATAGTATACACAAAATACTTAAAGTGTGCATCTGTGCAAACACATCCTGAAGCATACTGTCAGGAAGTCCAAAGCCTCCCAGCTAAAAACAAAGATGTTTCTGAGGATCCGTATTTTGTGTAGGTTTTTCTACCCATGTAACAAAGAATATATCCTTTGGGAGGGCAGAGTACAAGATGGATTGAGGAGTTTGCATATTAGCAGAATGAAGGCGGAGGATTCTTTTCTGCTGTTTCAGTTAGATGTCCTGCCTCCAAAGAATTGCTTTACAATCCCATTAGCTCCAATATATATATTTTTTCTAAATCTTATAGCATGAGTGAGGTAATGCAGACTTCTGGATTCAAACATGTTAGCCAAGTGCACTGCCTTATGCAACTTAGAAGACCAACTCTCATTAAGGGACAGTAACTTGTTTATGTTTTGCAATGTGTACCAGGGCTGCCAGTCGTGTGGGTGGTTCAGTTGCATCTGAGACTCCTGTTTAAAGAGAAGAGGGTAGAGTAGCTGAAAAACATCAGGTTTTGCTAACCCTATAACACTGGTAGTGCTTTATTCTTCCAACTGCTGTACAGTATGACTGTATGTAGTTTTCCAGCACGTTTTAGTCATCATGTAGTGTGATGACTAAGTGTAGAAAAAATGCTGCATTTCCCTTTTTGTTCAACATGAGATGGTCTCGGTTTCAGCAATGTGCTCACATCACCGAGTTTTTTCTTCCAATTATACTTTTAAGTCAGCCTCATACCAGTGTGCCTTATCATAAAAGTGAGCCGGTTTCTTGTGCGAGAAATGCATAATCTCTGCTTTTCTACCCTCCCTACAAGCACTTTATGTTAATTATATATCTATTTACACTGAAGCTGCAAGGGAGCATTTTTAAAATCCTCTGTTCCACTTTTAAAACGACGCACACCACGATTCACAAATGATTAAGGAAGGTGGGGGTGACGACACATGAAAAAGAAATAGGGTTTCTTGTTCCTGGGGTGGTGGCAGCAGGTTGAAAAATAATCGCAGGAGGTGTGTGGGAAGACAGAATGACGCTGTACCAGGTTGATGTTCCTCTGGGAGTTAGGAAACATATTCTGAAACATGTTTAGCTAAAAGATTAGTGTTTTTTATCCATGTGTTGAGCATCCCTGAATGTCCTTCTATCAAAAAAAGAGATATGTTGTTTTATTTTTTTATTTATTTGGTTTTTGTCAATCACATTTTGCTCTCCCTATAATGTCAAATGGGCACTTTCCTGCACAAACACAGGAATAGAACTGAGTGAAAGTGAGTTTTGACGTGACTGTATTTTTGAGAAGGCAAAAATAATTCAACTTTTACACATTTTCTGGTGAGACAGAGCAGATTTGTGGCTGTGAAGGTAGGGGATGTGTGGAACATAAACTTTGTGCTTCTGTCATGTTTTGACATCCTTTACCAACATTTCTGGGCCCACAACTACCTTGCGGGTCAAAAGAATTCAGAAGCCCTTTACAGCACCATTTCACATGACAAAAAAAAGTCTGGACACTTAAATGAAATTTAAAGGGGGAACTCTGACTCTGGCAGAGATGGTGAAGAGATCCAAAAATAAAACACATTGAAGGAAAAGAGACTAGACATAAGGAAAATTTGAAAGAAAACGTGGAAAAAAGGAATAAAAGTAAAAACTTTAAGAAGAAATACTAGTGAGTAAGAAGACTAAACTTCTGTGTCTGTCAAAGAAAACCCCAGATTGGTCAACTTCGAGTAAAATTACAAATATTGGCATGTTTTTAAAATGAGCAGAGAATAGAGATGAGGCTAAAGCAAAGTGTATTTGCTATTGCACAAGATTTTGGTGAGATGATAGATTTCAAATTGCCTCAAAAATGTTGCACTACATCAGATGTGAGCAAGACCCTAAGTATATCTGTTCCAAATGTGTAGAGATACATAATAATTACAGCAGGAAAATTAGATTTAAAATTAATCTTCTTTATCTCTATCTGTCTTGAACCCACTATAGTGTCATAGCACAAGAGCATTTAGAGGATACCATCTATCATCAAAACCATGGAAGAATAATCTCCCCTCTGCCTGAGTGGTAGACTCAAATGCTCTTGTTAGCAAGCCACGGACCATTCTCATTACAGCGATGCCCAGCCCTTTCTCTTTTAAAATCCATTTTCTACCTAACATTTATCGACTTGATTAAAAGATACGAAATGGTTGATTAATTATTAATAGGGCCCCAGCTCCTTTTTTAGGTCCTACCATGCTATAAGGGTTTTGTTATTCTCTTTGCTCCTCTGAACTTTGTTTTATTACATCTTTTGCTGCTACGTGCAAAGACAAGGACGCAAATGCTCATGCAGTTTAATTAGGAGTTAGTTACGGAAATGCTTTGATGCTGTTCTTTTACCTTCTTGTGATTTTTTTCCAACGTCTGACAATTAGAAATGGAGTTGCTGGATGTAAAATGTAGATGTTCAATTTGGTTATTTAGCTTATCCAGCAAAATTAAGTTGGTTAATTCTGTTTTACATACATTGATTCAACAGCTGACCAAAGTATTTTGAACCTAAATCTGCTAATTGAAGAATTGGTGATGCCTTTAAGGGTTAGTTCAGAGTTTTTATCCACTGTCAGTTACCTTGAGTCGCCTTGTGCTGAAAAGTGCTATATAAATCAATGTACCTACCTACCTACCTACCTACCTGCAGTACAAACAGCAGTCGGATTGATTTCCCTTTAAAGAATTAGGGAAAAGTTTTCATTGAAAAGTCAAATTATTGCCTAATTGGACCAGGATCAATTCCAAAGCAAATGTCTGCAGTCTGTAACCAGGATAATTTTTCTATATTAGATTTAATTCATTTACTTTATTTTCTATTTTGTTAGATTTAATTTTAATTATTTTATTTAAAAATTTAATTTAAATCCTCCTTTCCTTAATTTATTCAACACAAGCCGTTATGTGACAGTCATGTGATCGTCATTTTGACGTCATGTGACAGCTGCACGTCAGCGTCCTAAATTGACAGCTACGGCTTATATGGCTGCTGAGCGCACCTTAGGCAGGAGACGCTGTCGGATCCTGACGTGCAGGTAGGCATCTGGTCTATTTCTAAGCAGTTGTCAAATGTTTATTATGTATCTTTCAATTGTGCGCCTCTGTTAACTTACAGACATGTGAACATTCGGCTAAATGTTACGATCACGATTTGTCAAGAGGGAACTGGTGAGTGCGTGTTTGGGAGCTGGTAAGCCAGCACTAGCTTTTCTAGCTTGTGAGTTGATTATATTACCAACTTAAATAAAACACTACTGTTCTGTAAAAGAAAACAAGCAAAAAGAAATTGAATTTACATAAGTTGCATGATTATTAGGTAAATTTAGTTAACTATAACAAAATGCATGTACATGTGAACTGATTATTTAGGCCTGTTTATACAGGCCAGGTGTGTTGCAGATTCCTAGTCTAAGGAGTGTACTACAGGATAAATCATGGATTGTCTGGTATTATGTGACCAGACTGGCGAGCTAACCCACTAGCGGATCCGGGAAAAAAAAACACAACTTCTGGCATTGAAGAAAGCTCTTCTGATTTGGTTGAGGACATCAGGCCATAAAATCTTCACTCTGGACTGGCCGCTTCAGAAAGAATTGGATTTAACTTTTGTTGTTCCTCTCAACATCAGTAAGAACTGTTGGATTCCTTGGATTAGGGAACCATTCTGGACTTTAATAATTGTTGATCAACTTGTATATTTTGTAAATATTAATACAATTCACTGATTTTGCACCATCTGGTAGTCTGTGTTTTACAATTTGCCACTTCCTTTAGTAGACGAATCTAGTTTGAGAATTAACTCCAGCTTGGATTATTTCTTTAATAATCTTAGAATAAAAATTGGGTTACAAGTCCTAAAATAATTCCAGTCTCAGAAATTTTATACAGTTTATGCAAGTAGTACTTAATAACAGTAGTACTCTATAACTTTAAACTGAACATGTTAGTTACTCTGGCTGAATACACTTATCTGATGGAAAAGAAAGATACTGTAAAAGTCTAGTGTTCTTTTGAGCTGCTAGTATTACTTTTGAAGCAGGTAGCTTGTGTGGTTAGCATCTACCAACCTGTACACAGGGACGATTTATGAGCTTTTAAAGGATCTCAAGATTTATAAGTGACCTAATACCTAAAGAAAAAGAAAAGATCTACACTGGTTCTCTACTTTAAGTTGTGCTCAACAGGAAGATCAAAATACTCTAACCCCTTCTTTGAGTCACACATGCTACTAAATCCCCAAGAAACATCAGCCAGGTACAGCACCATTCTTTTCTTCCCACACACCGATTACTTTCCCACCTGCTGCCTCCAACTCAGGAAAGCGCCGTGAAAAGCTCTTACTCTCAACCTCACCAGGAACATTACACTTACATTTAGTTATTAAATGACATTTTTGCTTTCAGATATTCCTTTTAAGATCGTATTTTACCTCCAACAATCAGTGTTCTCTAGATACATTTCTAGTCTTTATTATTGTGTCTAAAGGTTAAAAGAAAAAAAAACCTTTAACCATGTGTCTATATAGTGTTTCTCTATGTCAAAGTAGTGGCAAAGTTCTTTGAGACGTATCATTTCAAGTGTTGTTAAAAAAAAATTTTCTCATACATGTTACCGGAGAGTTTACTACACTCAACAAGCTACATAACAAAAAAAAACTTGCTATAAACATTCAGTGTCTGACTCATCAGTCTATATAGGTGAAAATTTCTCTTTGTTGCAAACATGTCTGTCTTACATGTTGCTCAGCAGATAAGTGGCCAGAACTGCATAACTGCTTTTACCTTTAAAATCAAATAATACAACCTGAAAGATCATTTCTTTTGGAGGAGTGAAGGTTTATATACAGAAATTAAATTATGGCTGCTGTACAGCAGTTGAGTAGCGGTGTGGCTGATGCGACGTAAAAACATAGACCATCTTGGATCAGAAGCTGAGAGGGCCAGCTACTCTAATACTAATCAGTGAAAAATGTCTTTATCTGTACTTGATTGGATCAAAACATCTAATTTTTTTTTCTGCATGTGTATGAGTGTGTATTTGTAATTTAACTTTGGTATTTCAGAATCGGTCAGCAGGATGTCAGTCTGCACAATGATTAGTCAGCATTTTAAGAGGAGACCTCAAGGTGAAACATGGTTCTTAGCAGGGGGTGGGGTTTACTGTACAGTTGACTTAACACTGTAAAGAGAGTAAGGGATTTGTTTTCGACTAAATTAAAAAAAAAAAACCTTTTAAAACCAGTTTGCTGGCTCCAGCACAGCTGCTGCTGCCGGTCATACTAGTGCATGATAAGCAGGCTGAGTAAATGATATATTCATACAAAAGGCACCATGAAGTAGTTCCTGTTAACACCTGAGGCTTCCTCTAAAAACTGAGACTTCAACTGGTCTTTGTTGCATCAGATCTTTGTGGGTTAATGCCACTAATTTGAAGGTCAGGTTTATAAATTTCTTTACTTCTTTTGGTAAATAGCCAATCAGCTGAGGTTATGTTTCACAGTACTACAAATATCTAACACTAGTGTTCCTTGTGACTTTTTCAGCTGGTAACTGCTTGTGAGTCTGTACCATTATAATGAAACGGATGGTTCACACACCGGTTTCTTCTTTTTTTCACCTACAGATGCCTCATGGTAAAAAGTGCAGTTAAAGTAGAAAGATCATTGAGGTGTTTGGATTTTTCTGGTTTGCTTTCCAAAATTGGTTAGCTTTGGCCTTGTTTTCTCTAATGATTTTGCACACTTTGAACTATTTAAAATTTGTGTCTTGTTAGTACCTGTAAATTAATAGTCCTCTAAAAAACTATTTTTCCCCCTAAATGTTTGTCTTTTGCTGGTTTTACATTTGTATTTCTTTTAGTGTTATAACTAATCTTAACTATAAACTTGTCTCCCTTTTGATGATCCACCTACCTTAGAAGATTGTTCATTTGCTTCCACCTGTGCTTGTTATTTGGATTTGCCTCCTCTTCATTACACTGTTGCTAAGTTTTGCTGCATTTTATTATGTAGAGTTCCTTGAAATGATAAAAGTTGTCTGTGGGGATTTGTGCAATGATAAAGTATATTGTTCCCAGTTTCAGCAGTCAAACCTTCTTCTGACACTTATGGATGACTTTGAAGATTTTTTATAGAGATGTGTCAGCTCAGTGAATTGTGGAAATAAAACAGAATATATAATGCTAAATTATTTATAAAAATGAGATTGTTTTTCTCCCTTTGAGAACAAAGTACTTAAGTGTTGGCAATACACAGTAACTCCCAATCAACAGAACATGAGTGTCTTAGGACCTAGTGTCAGGCAGAAAAAAATGAGGATTTATTCAGAAGTACAGCAGGTGAGCTGAAACTGGTGAACCCCCAACAGTGACCCAGTGTTATCAAGAGGAAACCAATTTCTTGTTGCTATTTAAAACAGCAGACAGAATAGAACGGACCCTCCACGACACAACAATCTCCGCCCAACGTCCAGCGTTACTTCCTGACTGTCCAATTTCCTGCGAGTCTCAATAACACTAGTTAAAACATCTATGTGTGTGTTCACAAGTGTGGTTTCCTAGGTTTTCTCTAATTTCCTCTCTACCTGTGCTAGCCTGAATTGCTTCCTGTATGTGATTGATTTACACCTAATGGGGGCACCTTTTTTGTCTCTTGTTCTGTCACTCTCTCAAATCCCCTTGTTTGCAAGATCTTCACTGGTTCTCTACTTTAAGTTGTGCTTTACAGGAAGATCAAAATACTCTAACCCCTTAAAAAACAAAATTTATGCTGGGATATCATAAGGATAAGAAAAAAACCTGTCATTACTTAAAGAAATGAGGCAACATTTCATAAGTGCATTTACTTCAGTATAAATGAGTCATAAGTGGGCCAACATGAAATCCAACAGCTTTAGTCAGATAGTTTTATTTCTGATCCATGAACATTCTGATATGAAATACTCCCATCAGTTATTGATGAACACTCTTTCCCAAGACACAGCTGTGTTTTCTTTCACACTCATGCTTAAAATATATGAGATTCTAAGAGTTTGCCAAAAAAAAAAAAAGGAATTTCTTTATTTTATTTTTTTGGATTTGGTAACTAAGAGTAGACAGACACAAATCCTAGGACAATAAAGGCAAGAAAAGTGTAATGAATCAGACATTTCTTTCAAATGATTGTTTCTCAATATTTTTTTACATGCTCCATTCTAATTTGGTGAAAAAAAGCAACACAGATTTAAAATGACAACTGAAAAGCAATGATCATACGTTTCATACAGGCATGTTAATGGCATGTTGTTGTTTTTTTTCTTTTTGGGTCTTTCTTCAAAGTAAAATGAGTCAATCTGCAAAGCTTTCCCTGTTCTAAGGTTTAGGTGCATTTTAGTTCCTTAGCACATTTCCTCTTGTCAGCAGGTCTCAAAACTGCACAGTGTTCTGGCTGGTGAAGGATGTAATCACTGAAAATAAGAGCGATCTGGGCCCACATTCAGAGGAACTCAAGTTGAAAGACTGCACTTTTTCAAAGATGTGAGACTTTTGCCCCAAAACCCTGGGATGTGGGGAGCTTCTAAACTCGAGTATACGACAGGTTTTCTTACAAAACGTCTTCAAAAATTCATTAGTTCTGTCTGTTTTATTCTGAATAGTCGATTATGTTCCCATTTTTCGACTTTATGTCTGCAGACATTTGTCTTTCCATCCATACAGTTTCTACAGTATCTGCCACCTTTTTGCTTCTCTGCCTCATCTTCTACTGCTGAGCAGTCATGAGTGCTAGTCCTCTCGCCCTTTCTACTTGTAGCCAGCAGAGCCAGTCTCATAGGACTTCTAAAAGCAGTCTGCAAACAGTCTGACAAATGTGTTGCTTGCTGTCAATGTTGCTAACATAAGTTTTGAAGATTTGTCAAAAGAAAAAGGGAAAAAAAAAACCTACGCTGCACTGCAGTTTGTCGTCTCATCTTTCTCTCTGTTACTCCTTTTTTCCAAGCAGCCTTTGAGTTCACCCTTTTTAACTGGCCCGGGAGCTCAGCTGCTGACCTATAAAATATGGAGCCTGTCAACATCTGTTGAAAGACATGGCAAGTGATGGTGATGATGGGATTTACATTCTATTAATGATTTGGAAAAGGGAAGAGTGTGCTGGGAGGGGTGAAGGAGGGAGAGTGGGCAAAGGGATTGGTTAATGGATGATGTGTGGATGTGTTCCAAATGTTAATGTGCCATTTCAGGACCAAAGTAAAGGTCTGTGAAGTGAAAGCAAGAAAGAAATGCCTTCAATGGTCAGACTCTGGGATTTGTTTGGGTACTGCTGACATGTTTTTTTTTTTCTTATTTGGGGCATGTCTAAAAGTTAGACATGGTGTCTGCTTTCCACCATTCATCATCTAAAGTTCTGAATGCAACCTTTCTACCTCTGGGTAAAGCCAAAGTGGTAAAAAACGATTTGTTTCTACTGTGTTATTTGTTTTTAACTCTTGTTTCAACAGTGTTACACAGCTGTTTTGTTAGGACACTTTGGCTATTAACATGCATGGAATAGGACTGTCATTGTTATCAGTGTGGGAGATAGACTAGTAAAGCATTGTTTTAAACCAAATTTAGACTTTTTCAGCAACCAAAGTAGATTTGATTTCAGTCAAGTAGTTTTACCTGCTTGAGATGCTTTACGTATCAGTCATACCATCAGTTTTGACCAGCTGGCAAAGACTGGTAATCTTGTAATTGCTCACAAAATATCTCACAAACCACTGGATGGATTTAAATAAAGCTGTCAGGATCTGATTTTTTTTGGTTATATTTCAGCAGTTGTTCTTGTGTTTATTGCTAGGTTTAGTCCCCTGCTTTGTTACCATGTTTATTTTCTGTGTTTTGTGATTCTTGCATGTTTGCTTCTGCTTCTTGTTTTCAGTTGAAAATTCTCTTTGGTTTAGTTCCAATTTCTCTGTGCCATCAGACACGTCCTTCCCCAGTTAGTACTTTTCTATAGTCAGCCTGCCACACTTAACTACACCTGTTGCCACTCTCCCAATTAACCCCAGCCTTTTAAATCTCCACTTCAATTCATCTAGACTCTGTCATACTTTCCTGCCATACCAGGGTCTCCTCTGTGCCTCTCCTTATGTTCTGTAAGTTTTTGATACCATGTCAGCCTGTTTGTTTTTTCTTTATTAAAAAAATTAAGCTTTCTTGATCTCTTTGTGTATAAAGTCTGCGGTTCTGAGTCCAAACTTCCTAAAACCTGACAGGAAATCTCAAAAAGTAATAAGTGGATGTACATCTACAACTCATTAGCTTTTTTGGAGTCAATTTAATTCAAGTTGACCACCACAGCTAAGAGATCATAGCAAACACAAAGTGGCTAAAACTCAGCCATTTTTGCAGTTATTGAGCTAAAAAAATTGGTGTGTCCCTTCTTTGTTTCTTTGTTTAAAGCTTTCACATACAAGGCAGCAGGCGATATTCGTTCTTAAATGAATGCTAACATACATTAGAACTCTGGCACAAAGGTCTTTTTTTGTTTTACTGGACAATTACTTATGTAGCGAGTCAAACCTATTACTATTGTCCACACCGATAATTCTTAATAGAAGATGTTGACTAGAACAAAAAACACAAAGCCAAGGTGTCAAATATATCCACAGTAATCTGCAATTCAACTGAGGCAAGGGAGCATTGACTTACCTTTTGTTTTCATTCTTTCTTCTTCTGTGTGCACTCATCAGTGATGACATTAACAGCAAAGAAAGCTGAGATAGACAAAAAGTTGTATTACCCTATCATACAGGGTTTCTTTTTTTTCTTTATCTTGTTCTTTTTTGCTTACATATACCACCATGACTCATTCC
Organism: Kryptolebias marmoratus; assembly: GCF_001649575.2. NCBI lineage: Eukaryota > Metazoa > Chordata > Actinopteri > Cyprinodontiformes > Rivulidae > Kryptolebias > Kryptolebias marmoratus. Next base: position 22,432,797 of record NC_051446.1, read on the forward strand.
AGTGTCATACTGGATGTGATTTCAAGAGTGTGATCTTGTAGTCTGAATTTTACTGACAGGCCAGTTGAATGGTGAGAAGAAACAATATGACACTGTGACAAATTTGTTTTGACTTGAACAGTGTGTTCTGTGTATGTGGTAAAATACATGGCAGGTTTACATCACAGCTACATACAGTTTTAACAAGCAGGATAATGCTGTATTTCGATGTGTTTCATAAAGTGTTGTTATGTCAGAAGGTGTGGGATACGCATGCAATAACTGCAAATATTTCTACTCCTAAACTTTTATGTTAACGAGCTGACTAAACATGCCTTTATTTAGCTTTTTTTTACTTTTATGCAGTCTTTGGTTGCATTTCTGATTTAATTACCCTGACTGTAGCTCTTGTTATGAAGCTTTATAAGAACTTGTTTCCAATCTGACTCTGTCCCCTTCTGCTGATCAGTACTCTGTCTGTTCAAAGTGTTTTCATGTACACGATTAAAACAGAATTGGTAGTCTTACATTGCCAGCCCAACATCATCTAATGTAGCTTCTGCCATTGTTGAACAAGAACAAAACCTAGACCTATAGTGTCTAATCCTGGTCCTAGGGAGCCACTATCCTGCATGTTTTAGGTGTTTCTCTGCTGTGACATACCTGCTTTGAATGACTGAGTGAATAACAAGCTTCTGCAGAACTTGAAGACCTGCTTTTCAGCAGGTCTTCCCTTGAGGGCCAGGATTGAACACCACTGTCCTAGACTTATGTGCAAAATGTGGTTACTAATGGCATTCATTAATGTTTGTACTGTAAATCATCAATACAGCTCCTTTTTATTCAACATATTCAGACTCCAAAGATGCCCACCAATACACCCCTGTTATCTAATCATTTGTTTATGAATGTATTATGATTTTACAACCAATTTAACATGTGTGTAAATTGCTCAGTACCTTGAAAAAGTAAGTACCTCTTTACTCTTGCTCACCGGTCTGAGGTGGAGAATCTGTCCCAGTGGAGCAACATGGCCATTTTTCACTTGACTCCAGCATAGTACCTAATTTCCTTGGGTGCAGACGGCTCCTCTTCCAGCTGGCCTTACTGTTCTGACCTCCCCACCTAACCCGCAAAACTCTTTGCCATCCACCTCCATCCTTCTCTCTAGCTGTTTATCTGCTTCTTTTTTTCCTCCCTCAATCCGTCTGGGGCCATACGGCGGCTGATGGATTGCCCCTCAGGAAGAGGTACAGGAAGGTTCAGTTCTGCTTTTCTGGAACTTTTCAGAGCTAAACTAGAGATGGAAATAGATGAATTGGTGCAAGATTGGTAAAGATTTGAGGGAAGAGAGAGATGAAGGGGGGTGAGAAATATGTTATGGGCAAAATAAGTACTGAAGAAAATGTTCAAAATTGTCAGTGTGAACAAACAATCCTTCCCAGTGTTTCACCTGCAGTCTCCACCCTCTCTTGCTCATGTCTCCCTTGGCGATCAGCACTCTCTTATTTTTCACCTGTGTCTTCCCTACCCCCATTCTACCTCTGTTGTCTGCTGTCAGTAAAATTGACTTGGGACCGCTGTGTTTTCTGGTACATGTTGGTAGCATTGCTAAAATGTTCTCACTAAGTATTTGTTTGCGCTGTCAAGGTGTCTCCTGAGTGCCTGCATGCCTTCTGTTGAATATTTATCACTTACTTAATACTGTTGCTGCGCCTCACTCCCACCCCCAGAGACTTGGACTCTCCTCAACCCACCACGATAACTCTGTTTCATTTTCCCTCTTCCTTCTCTACTCCCAGTTCTGTCGTTATCGTTGCCTTTTTATGTCTTCCAACCTTGTCTTTAGTGCTTGTCGGAGGCATTTTATTGTATAGCCATTCAATGTTTGTGTCACATTTGGTTTCATTGTCTTTTCTGTCCCTTTCCTAAACCTCGCCTACAGATTTATAATGTCACACAAAAGTTAAGGGACACATGGTCAACATTTCTGTGAATGTAAATAGCTATGCGAGTGAAATGTAACTTGATCTCCAAAACTCATAATGTTAAAGATTAAACATGGTTTGAAAGTTTTATGTGAGGATACTTATTGATTCCATCTTTTTTTCAGCATTTTTATTATCTTTTAGTTTCTCTTTGGGGGATTTTGTTACTCATTTTTCAGGCAAATGTCTTTTGTTGCCACCTTGTATCACTTTTATTTTGAGCTATATCCAGCCTCAGGTGACTGTTGTGGTTTTTCACTTGGGTTTAGGAATCCTTTAGAAATGTTATTTGCATTTAATCTTCTGCTTATATAAAATAGTTGAAAGGTTTTATTATTAATATTATTATTAATATTTAATCAAATGTATTTATTAGTCCACAGTTGACCTGTTTTCTGTGTCATTGGCTGCAAACTAATGCTGAATTTGATATTTTATATGCAAGAAAGGTTTATTGCTTGTAACTCCTTTGGTGAAGGTTATACTGCTACAAGTAATGCTATTCAGTAAAACAATGCCTCATCAGCCCAGAATTTGCTGTATTTTGCAGTCAAACAGGTTTTCTAATTATTTTTTTAATCACAACACTACACACGGTTTTGTCAGAAAGAATTCCTCATCTCTGACTTCAAGGTAATCATTTGTTACCTACATACAATGTAAGAAATGAAGTCTGAATAGGCTGAGGTTTATCTCAATGTGCCTTTTGAAATGATGACTGTGACAAGCCATAACCCTAAAATTGTGAAAAAACATAACTGAGCTCAGATTTTAGACATCTTGATTTTTCACTTCATTCAATTTAAAATTTGGACCAACTTGTAAATGAAAAAAGCTATTTCTTATGTTTATGGTCTTTTATTTCACATAATAGCAGTTTTGACCCATCTGTTAATATAATAGTGCAGCACATTATACACAATTTATAGTGATTGCAAAAACAGTGATATTGCAATTGCCTCTTTTCACTGTACAAGTTAATGTCATAAGCATCCAAAGTTTTGCCTCCTGCTTTTGATATTCTGAATCTATATATTTTTATTTTAAAAAGGGAGAAGGGACGTTTGCATCTGCAAGCAAGAAGCAAAAGAAGTGCAAACATTTAAACTTCATAGACAAAATAGTCTCCCTTGTGTGTTTCGTTTCCTTCAGTCTCTCTGTTTATTCTCATCACTCACATAAGCCTGGGAGGGATAGAAAAAAGGAATAGTGGTGCACTGGAAAAACATGTATTCGTTTAAATCGCAGCTCAGGCTGAAAAAAAGCAAGTTCAATTTCACACAGGAACTATTCTACAGCATGAGTGTTTCTCACTGTAAATATCACCTGACACAATGTGCTCTGGTCAATAAGAAAGGAATAAGGTAGAAGAAGAATGTAGGTAAGACAGTAAAAAGATCCGATTTGGAGGATTTCATGAGGTAAAAGGGAAATCAGAAGTGAAAACAGTACAGCAGTCTCTTGTCTCCATTATTCTGAGTCAACCACAATTTGTCTTTTTTTTTCACTCGTATGTTGGGTTTCTGGTGTTTTTTGTTATTAGTTTTGCCAGTTTTGGATCTGTTTCTATGGTCATGCCACTAGTATGTCACATATTTTAAATATTTTCTGTTTCCTGTTTTATCTGTTTCTTTCATCAATATTCTATTAGTATTCAGCACACCTGTTGTCACTCAGTAGTCACCCTCATCAGTATTTACACTCCCTGGTTTTCTTCAGTCTGTCAGATTGTCTTTTAAGCTCCATGCATCTTGATGTTTGCCAATGCCTCTGTTGCATGTTGAGAAAACTGGTCTTTCGTCCCTGCATTTCTGCTACAATTCACTATCCACCACATGATCAGAACATCCTATCTCTTTGAGAAATCCCTTTTTTTTAAATTTGCACCAAATCATTTATGACATCTGCCACTTAGTTAAAGTTAAAAGGCATACTTCTGTCATTTGGTCAAAACCTTAAATATGGCACTGACCTAATGGACACAAGCAGCTAACAGAGATATGGCAGAGCCACATTCCAGTCTAACAAACTTATAAACAGACAAGCTTTAAACAAACTTAAATTGCATGGAATGTGCATGTCTTTGAGCTACAGCTGACAGCTTATTATCAAAAAGCCCTAAAAGAAATACTATTTTTAGACATTTTCTTGTTTCAAATGTTAATTTTTCATAATTTCTGGAAAAACAAGGGTATCACAATTGTGTTTGTATCTTCATGTATCTTTTGTTTTTGTGGATGTACAGCAAAGAATTTATGATTTATCATTTGCAGATAACCTACAGACAGTTTGTTAAGTGCATTTTACTGCTACATGATAAATAGTGTTGGGATTCTCTAGTTAAACATTGCAGCATGAGAGAGTGTATATTTGTTTCAATTTGGCCCTAAAGAGGCAGCTCATTTGCCTCATGAGTTTAGACAGTGATCACTAGCTTAAGTTTAGTGTAGAGGTGACTAATGTATAACCCAAATCTTGCATCTGTGTACTTATTTTAGCCACTCTTGAATGGTAATCTTGTATTTAGAATTTATTAATGCTGGTAAAAAAAAAAAGTTACTTTTTTTTTTTGGTATAGCTAGTTTGGTCAAATTTTTATTTATTTATTTATTATTTTTTTGCAGAATAAAGTAGAAAAAACAGATTTTGAAATGCAATATGATCCAGAAAGCTTTTTTTTCCCCCTTTCAAATTTCCCAGTCACTGAACTGCATAGATGTACAAAACACACAGCTCCCTACTGTGTCACAGTCCCACACTGAGGCCTCCCTTCTGAAGTTCTTTGACTCCCCTCTCCCTCATCAGCTCTATTAGAAGTCAGTACGGTAGCGCTGTCTCCCATCTTGAAGCCATTTTGTCAGGAAATGGTATAATTCCCTCATCTGGATCCCATTACAGCCAGGCGGGCTGCTATTCCTGTGATATCTTTACAGTGTAATTAAGGGCTTTGTGTCTCACAGCCAAGCACAAGTCGGTTTTCTTTCTCTCACTGTCTTGCAGCTTAAATCCATTGCCACTGCTCTGGAGACTCATTTTCACCATCGGCAAAATATATACACATACCTCCCTGCACACAGTTAAAGCTCATTCATATAGATTGCAAAGGTGGTGTAGTGAAGCTCTTTGCATTAAGGATTTGACTCAGCCTTGCAAAGTTTTCTAAACTTGGGTTAAACTGAACTTGCATTATCAAAATCATTAGACTTGTTGTATGTGGCTAAGTAAATGTGCAATTTACTTTTACAGTTACGTTAGTCTTTGAAGATGGTAAAATTTAATTTATCAAATTTTGTCTACATTTAGCTCATTAGCAAATTCCCCAGTGCATTTTTAATGAGGAATTACACAAACAAGTGTTGCCTTAACATTTGAGCTCACTTTGTGTAAAACAATTTCAGATATAATTGAGATCTTTCACTGTTTCCGTCACCAAAAAGCTACAACTATAGCAAAAAAAAAAGATGAAAGAGAATTTGATCGTGTGTATCATATGACTCTGACATCCTAGGTTAGGTTATCCTCATCACTTTGTTGTCCAAGAATGATAAGGAGGAACCAGTTTTAAAACAAGCGTTATGGAATCTCATTAAAATACCTCCCTGTTAAGACCTCCACCACTTCAGTTCTCAAAGTGGAATGAACTAAAGCTGGGAGACCGGATGGTCTCACTCCTGAATCTCATATGTGCTTTAAGTGGTGAGAGGTGGTGGGGGGGGCACATTTTATGGACATGACGTACACTGCACCAAAGTGAGCTGCTTTCCAGGAGCCTAAACATGGACATTAAAGGTGGTTGTCCCAGATAACCCACATGAAAAGCACTGTACACAAACACATAGTAACACACTGACTACATACACATTCGCTCTCAGTTCTAGCTGTGCTGTGATCTTGAAAGCCTGAGTCCGTGTCATTGGAAAATCAATATGGCTTGCTTTTTCATCCAATTAATTAGTTACTGCTGGATGGAGCTAAGTGTGTGTGTGTGTGTGTGTTTGTGTGTTTGTCTTTGAGTATAAATGTGTGTATTATATCTTCCTATTCCTGCAATCTGTACATGGATGATTTGAATCTTGTATGAGTATTTACCATTGCCTTGTTGTCATGTTTCCACAATTACACAACATAAAGCTGCTCTGCATTAAATCTGAGCAACATAAATCTGCCATATTGCATTCCTGTGAATACTGGACAGCTTGGGATGATGTCACTAATACTGCTCCAAGCTAGCAGCATTTAATGACTCTGTGGCAAACAATAGTGGTATAACCAGATTAGTCCAAAGCCTTATGTCCTGGACGCCCACTTCTGGCACATCCTCTGAGGATGAGTGTAATCCTTCAAGGCTTTATGCACCTGCCTGCTGACAACACAATGCAATGATATGCAACGAAACACAATGCTGTGCTAGACAACATTAAATAAACATTTAGATAATTGACTGTTGTTTTTCAAGACACAGCAGAACAAAAAAGCTCATGAAAGCATGGCGCTGTGACACAAAATTCATTGTAACATTTTACAACCAATGCAGAGCACAAAACTTTAAAACATGATGTAAATGTAAATAATGTAATTACCCAAAATTGATTATGTGAAAATAAGCTGACAAGTATTTCAATAATGTATCCAGTTTCAGAAGTTCCCATTACATTAAAGCAGTTAATAATGCCAGTGCATATCAATCAAGGAAGGATTAGCATCAAGGTTGAATTTGATAGGGTGCTTCCATGTGTGCTTGGTGCACAAATGGTAGTAGTGCCAGTAAATGCCAATGGCCATTTAATGTACTTATAGGAAACCGTAGAGGCCTGATCATTACTCACGGGGCGCAAGTACAAATGAAAACATTTCCACTCACAATTTTGTGCAGAGAAATTAAAGTCTTTGGACTAAAACGGTTAAGAAAACCACTGATTTAAGTAAAAATAATAATAAAAACAGCTTTTTGGATATAAAGCACAAAGATAAGACTCTGTGGCAAAGGTTCCCATGGCCTGATTCCTACTTTAACAAATGAGCTTGAAAGCTGTGAATGAAGTGCTGTGCACTAATCTGGCAAACTTGTTATAAGATCTTGGTGAAAAATCTTTTCTGTTCTGGATAAAAATGTTTGAAATGGCACAAATCTATTTTTAAAAAATGCCATGAATTAATTAGCTAAAATTGGTCTAACAAAATATTAGAGCAGGGTGTGTAAGTTTCTGTGTAACAATTAATGTACTTCTAAGGGTTTGATATTTCTTTGCCTACTAGGCCTTCTCAGCCAATAATGAATTTAATACAAAGTTTTGAATCAATTCCACTACTGTCCAGAATGGTCAGATTTGGCAGCTCTGAAATTAATTTGTAATAACTTCAAATATTAGAGCTTGTACATGCAGAACGAGTGCATATAGTAAGAGAATAAAGAAATCCAAATATTTGTTTCCCCCTTCATGTAAAAAGAAAGCTGTTAACAGAGGATTTCATCCCTTGTAAAATATAATTAACTCTGCCGTGATAGAATCACTGGAAATTTCAAACCCATTTGAGCAAAGAATTAATTGTTCCACAGCTTTCAGGGTATAATTGTGATTGGGAATGTGTGTGGCAGCCAGGGCCAAAGACACTGAAGTTTTGTATTCTGTGTCCATTTGCCTTTATTCTTGTCAACTCAGTATTTCAAAACAACATCTTAATTTTTCTCAATTATCCACTGGAGTATACGGATGAGCTGTATCCATACTCTGTAAAGATAAAATAATCAATTGTTAAAATTTAGAACAAAAAAAGTCACCTTAAATGTGTCTTCATCATGTTCTAGGAAAAAAAAAACATTTCTATTTCAATATAACTAAAAAATCTAAATGGAAGATTGAGAAAATTTTGGTTTGATGTGGAATTTGTGATCTTTGGTGCCCGCATTGAAACTTTTGCAATTTTAAAGATCTTAGGTCTGCTAGGTCAAAGATGTACATGTATAATATCTACAATTTTAAAATGCTTTGTTTTGAATTTTGTAGTCTGACATCCATGTTTAAGGCTTTTTGTATAGCTAACAAAATATACCCTAGTACTCACTTCAGTGACCATTAGTTTAATTTATTTTAACAAATGTTGTGCCCCAAGTACCCTTCTGTGTTTTACAATAATCACATTTCCTAAATGTATTAGTATCACCTTACCTCTGCCTATCAGATTACTATTGAGCTATTCATTCATTACTACACAATCTGGGCCTACTTCTGAGTATTTGTTCTCCAAATCTTTTCGTTTGATACAGAGTTGTCAAAGCTATGCCTGGATAAGCTATTGTACTGCACAGTCATTAACTCTATCCATCAATAAAGGATTCCATTTTTATTGTGCTGTTCACCCCAGGCCAATATTTGGAAACTATGCTGCTGAGCTCAGTACTGATTGTGGAAGGGGCCTGGGTGGAGCATGTCCCTGGCTCATGTTACTGTAACCAGTGCTACCAAATAGCATATCTGAGGAAGAAAATCAATGGAGCCTGGGAATTTAGAGCAGTGTGTGATGGTATCCATTGCCAGCCCCTGTTCTGGTTAAGTTTCTTCTGCAACAGGATGGTGGAATACTATGATGGTCAGTTAATTTTCAGTATTTAAGATTATTTTCCATAAATAGGATTAAAAATGCTTATTATTTTTCTATATCTTCTCTTGAATCTATGACGCACCTTGCCTGTTCACCCCAATACTTTTCTCAGTCATAAGATTTATCTGCAAGACATATATTTTATAAGTATATTTATTCCGAAAATAGTGATTCTATAAAATTGTGGGTGTCATGGACAATTTATTTACTACTTCTTTCACCTTGCAATTGCAGCTATTTAGTTTAATGATGTTCATTAGAAGCCAGCCTATGTGTTGTACCTGAATGCTGCTCTTAATTACACCTTTAATGGACTTGGTGTTCCTGTGGATTTGTCTCTCACAGCAACCTTCACAACATTAATTGAAACTCCCCCACCGTCATCAGAGGGAACGTCTCAATTAACCTCTCCCAGTGGCTATAACTGGTCAATTACATTCACCCCCTCCCTGTGTTGCGCATATCAACAAACAGAGTTCCCATGATCTAAAGGGGGCTTTACTGAAGCCACCTGGATCATTTGAGGTTTTATGTTATGGAGCACTGTTTACGACATTTGTTCTTGTTTTAGTTGCATCCACATGGCTGGTTATTCTAGCCGAGGTGGGTTTTAGTCACGAAATGAAGTAAAACTATTCATTTGAATAGTCAATGTGAATTCTCCCTTTATTAAACCTGGTTTCATTTTCTTTACAGTACAACACCAATCCAGATTGGTGTAAGAACACCAAATCCAAGTTATTTTCAGTTTTTGTATCACACCCTTCCCGTCCCTGCTCTCCCCATATATGCAGCAAAGTTTGATTTGCCTGCAGTTCCTCAGATTGAATAAAACCAATTGTCCCTCAGAGAGAGATTGATGGGGAAGCAGAGTAAGAGAGAAAAAGAAGAAAAAAAAAAGACCATCTGAGAAACTGAAAGAAAATTAGACAGAGACGGACAGCTAAGCAGTAAAAGAGTGGAATCTGACAAGCGGAATAGACATGAGTCAGTCTCCCATCCTATCAAACTGGTCCATTTTCAGAAAACAGAAGGAATAAAAAAAGAGAAGCCATCTGAGTGACGTCAAGTTTTCCCTCAGTTATCTCATTCTTTCCTCTCCGTTCTTGTCATTCTTTCTTGTCCTCTGTTCCTTGTTCCCTGGTCCTCACAGTTTTCCTTCTGTCCATCATGCTAGATTAGCTTACTATCAGTCGAGAGCTGTTACATTCATCCCCCCATGGCTGCTCAGGCAAAACAGACACACCAACATCAAGATGCAACATTGTATGTGCAACACAAATTCACACTCACACACACACAAGCTGGCAGGTTTCCAGAAAGATTGCAAGAGCCAGTAAAGTGTTGCAAGAAAAAAACTAAAGCTCAGACTTGCAACCTCATCTAGAGCTGTTCCACAGTTAACTCACACCTGCAAGTAGTAGGGCTGAGAAGATAATGACTGGGAAAAAAAGTGTTTAATGTTTTGTTTCCAGTGCTGCTCTTAAAGTAAAGCTGTTTTTTTTCGTTGTGCCATCTCAGCACGACTTGCTACGCCCTAACTCACCTCTGCTCAGGTTTACACGGTCTAGGTGGTTTTCAATACAATTGATTGATGCCTTGATGTGGGCAAGTTGTCCTAGCATGGCCGCCTGAAACTTACCATTAATGGGTAAATAAGTGTAATGAAGTCACAAAACCTTCACCATCACCTGCTATGGTTTCAAAAATGCTGTGGTCGAGTCAATGTGACCTTCTATCTGCCGGTCAGAGCTCCGTCTGAAGTATATCGTCAGTCAACAAGCATGAAAAGTCTGCACCTTCTCATAGTACCACAATGTTTATGTGTTGATTTTTTATTGGATATGTTATTTATATTTTAAAAAGTAAATATCAAAATGAATGCTGCGTTTGCAAGGTTTTAAAAAATAGCGGGTTTCTTGGGAAAGAGAAACATTCATGATTGACATTGCTCTCCTGCCAGTTAATGACCTGAAATCTGCTGACGTCAAATCTTCAGTTCGCTTGAAACTGCAGCCCAGGAGGTTCCAAGAAGTGAGCTGAAAGTGGGTGGAACCACCCAGTGGAAATACTCTGAACTCTGGGTAGTTTTATCAGTTTGGGATTCTGCCATATTAAATTTGGTATTTGAAGGTAAACAGAGCATTTTTCGTTCATTTCTGTTGCCACTGTAGTCTGTCCATTTCCTTTGACCTCCTTCAGGGAAGGCTTAACCTCATTTAGTTTGTCAACAGATTTGTTAATAGCTTCTGAAGAGGGTTAGTATTGTCTTTATCTACTAGGCATGCTAATAGTGGAGTCAGTCAGCAAAGAAAAAGAAAATGGTTGATGACCAAGAGTAATCTTGTATGCAAAATAATATAAATAAAGCCCCAAAAATGCTTCTGATGGTTAAGGGTCATACAAAAAGATTACCATTAAAACAATATGGCTTGTCTACTCTTATGCTTTTGATTCAATAAAGTAAATCATGCAATTAGAATTTAATATTGTTTTTATAGTGCAAATCTGTCCTAGCACACAACAACAACAACAAAAACAAAGCGTGCTCTAAAGTGTCTGATTTTACAGCAGAAAAAAGCATGTTAACTGCTTTGCAAAGAAAAATAAAACAGTTTTTCACTTGATTTCTATGATTGTGACAACTGTATTTGTCACTTTTAGGCCTTGTCCACAGGTTGCTAATAATTAAAAAAAATGTTGTCATTGCAATATCAGTATCAGAGTTTTCATTATATAATTTTCAAAAGGTTGCATTTTGGGTGTCTAACCAAAAATGCAAGGATGGTGTTTCAAGACTTTTTTACTCTGGAGTTCATTGGTATCAAACTGGTAACAAAAAAATGCCATTCAAGGGGTCCTAAAACACTGTTTCCATGTGGACACAAGGCTGAAATGTTGGAAAAAAAAAAAACCTTTGCATATTTGCAAAAAACACAATTCCTGTGTGGATGGCCCCTCACATAATTTCTCTACAGTTTGGAGACACATAAGATGCCAAATTAATGCGTAATGATTTGGGGAATGATTCCCTTTGATGTGGAACACAGTTTATTTATCATCACACACACACAAAAAAAGCAATAAAGCATCAAAAGAAAATCTCCAAAACCCCTAAATTGCGTTTTTAATTCCACTTGGGGCATATTCAGCAGTTTTATTAAACAAAATTTTAAAACCTGAAGATAATAAACTTGTACAGAAGATGCAAATAAGTTTATCACGAAAATAGTAAATACTGTCTCATCTATTAATAAGCATCACTACCATTGAAGCTTACATGAATAATCTTTTCCCCAGATTCTTTCTGACAACATGTGGTGTTGCCGGCCTACAAGGATCTGATACGAGCTCAGCTGCTTGCTGATAGTGCAGGGAGAGAAAGAGAGCTATCAGAGAGAGTTATTTGAGCGTGCTGTCTCGGCAGTGGATGTGGGCCGGCTATCTGGAGGACATCTCAGTGATCTATGAAGGAGACAGTTCAACCTGGGAAAGCCAATTTTCAACCATTTTCCCACAATGCAGAGCTACAAGACAAATGTGATGTGGGGTGACACTCTCTCTTGAGTCCGTAGGAAGTTTTGGGATCAGGAGGGAGTGAGATCGGTGCCTATCTGGCTCATCTTTGACACCGTCTGACTCACACAGACAGATGGGGCGTTGGGCTGCAATGAGGGACAAGAGAATCATGATGAGACGGAGATAAATGCATAGAGATCATATAATTGCTATCGATGTGTAGGATTGTTCATTGAGAATCAGGGTTGGCAGGATTTAAAAGCCAATCAGAAGTGGAGTTGTTTGGCAGCAGAGATTGCTATTCAGTGTGGAAGGTTTGACATGATGAGTTGTCTTACAACTCGTTGGCCCAGAACACTGGCTGGTTATATGAATATCAATGTTTTCAATTTAAGTCTGCATAAGAAATCTGTGAATAGAGTGCAGCTTCCTCACATGTTTCCTCTGATCTCAGCATAAAACTGGATGCTGTGACAAATCAAAAAGACTTTATTGATGTACACCTACGCAGTCCTTTGTTAACTTTGTAAGAACATTCTACAGCCTATGATTTTCATACTATTTTTCTGTTTTATTCTACATTCATCTTGTTGTTTAATGCAATAATTCAGAATGTTTTAAGTGGGGCTCTGCTGAAAGGTTATGAACTATTTTAAGTGGTTAAATAAAATACAGGTGTTTTTTTGTTATTTTAATAAGAGCAATGTCATGCTTGTTTACATGGTAGTAGTGGGACATACACCAATGTTATGAATAATTAATAACTTACCTGTTGTAGATAGCTCTTTGAATGACCTTAGTTTTAAGAATTATGGATTATTCTGACTAGTCTGAGTTAGTCAGAGCAGGGCCAAGACCAACGTGGATTGCTGATGTGTTGAAACAACTGTAACATCCCAAATTTTAGAGCAGTTCATGAAAATGCTGCATTATGAACCTTTATATTACCATCAGTTTTGCATTAAATCATCATCTTTCTATTTGCAAGCATAAATAGCGGCAGGAGTATCTTAATATTTCAGATGAAACAACTTTCACAATTCATTTTGGTTTTGCCTCTCCACCAGCCTAGCAGTTAGTTTGACCAAGATAAGGTCCTTCAAAAATCTACAACAAGTAAATTAGTAAATGTTCACCTTTACCACAGAATCTCACTTTCAAATATTTGAACTATCCTTTTAAGACTTGGAGCCAAATCTAGACTGAGATATTACCAGTTTAGCATATTCCCAAATGGAAAATTGTTGATCACGAATCACATATTGTGAAATATTACATTTTTAATTCTACTCTAAAAATGAAAATAAGAGTTTAGTCTTTCGAAGCACCAGTCCAAATGGTATTCTCTAATTTTCCAAACAAATATGGTTGCTTTGCACCTTTTACGGTACCCATACACCTAACATCACACTTGAGATGAAGTACTGAAGAAGTAAAGGTTACTTGTAGAAAAAAAAAAAAACATTCAAGTTCTGTTTTGAAAGTAAAACTAATTTGAAAATAAAATGACCAAAAACTTAGATTGTAGATAGAATAAAAGAGGCAAGTTAAAATATAGTGTTGATATTTTTTTCTTGTTTGCTGAAATCACAGCATTTTATTTTGAAGTAATCATAATCCTAACTATTTCTTTTCTTGTTTATTGCTGCTGTCCTTGACCCAATTGTTTCATGATCAGGTAAGACAAGAATTTTATTTCCTCTCTCTCCCTCTGTCTGTCTCTTTCTCTCTCTCTGTCTCTCTGTGTGTATATATATATATATATATATATATATATATATATATATATATGTGTGGTTTTTATGTGTGTGTGATTTTTACAAGCATTTTAAGGTTCTGGAATTTGTTTCATTATCTCTTTAGATATATTAGCACTTTTAAAACTTTGCACTGCCCACAAAATTACACACAAAACATTTCATACTATCACTAATGACTGTAAAAGTGATTAATATTTTCTGTTTGGAGCCATTAGGGCCCACAAAAAGCCAGTAGTTGCTTTGACCTGTGGCTCTCGTTTCCTGTCTTGGTTCTATCTCCTGTACACACTTCTGGAGTGTTGGCTCAACCCTTCATCAAGTTTTCCTCAACCCTATTATTTGCTCTCTTAGCGCTCTGACCGCAACCATTTTGCCCCAAACACCTGACAGCTTAGCTGCGCACTCAAAGACGCTGCTGCGCAAAAGACGTTTTACTCAAAGTAAATTGGTATATTCTGTAGTGACTTTTTAGTTTTCTTACACTTTAGAAAGAGGGTTTTTTTATTAAAAGGTAAAATTTATTGCGTTTGCCTATGCTGAGTCCTCTATTTTGACCTGTTCCTACACACACACACAAACAACTTGTAAAAAAAACTTTATAATTTGCATAAAAGCAGACAGTGGATTATGCAGACAAAATGTCCCGTCAGCTATTTGCAAACTTTAGCGTTATTGCAAAAATTGTGAGGTGACAAAAATTGTGAGGTGACACATTGTATTATACTTAAACTAACTGTGACACCGTAACACCTGAAGGGGGAAGTGCACTCTTAGATGCAATATTACGGCCTTTTCATTTCAAAAATCTATCTTTTACGGCGCTAGAAATGTGAAGAAGGCAAGGAATGTCAGTCATTTTTATCAAGAGTTTAATGCAGGTGTGTTTGTCTGTTTGTTTTTTTCTTTCTTTGCATTTCTAGACACTTTATACCCCTTCTAAACTAACACTTCTTCTTTTTTTCCTGATAGTCTATGAATACTACATTTGTCAAGATGTTTTATTGTCTCTTAAACATATTGCAAAACTGATAACTTATGTTTGTTCATAAAAAAGACGAGTTATGTCAACCAAAATGTATCTGTTGCAAATCAGTTTTTAGTTCTGTATAAGTCTCCTTTCAGGCTAAAATGTTTGACAGCCATTAATATCTGCAGCCGCTTAACACTCCAGTACATTTACAACTTTCTTGTCTTGCTGTGACACACTTTAATTCTTGATCTCTCTTTACATGAATTTATACATCTGCCTGTAGGGTGAGACATTTAACACATAGCTAATTAGCATATCTCTTAAAATGTGCTTAAGATAGTATCTCTCTAGCCAGCAATTGTTTGTGCCTCGTTGGCGAACAGCAAAATGTCCGAAAACGTGGGCTCTCAATTCCCTTGCATGAGTCCCAGAGGGGACAATCTTGTCACTTGAGAGAATATTTTCTCTCAAAATAGTCACAGAGTTGTGGCTGGCATCTCAAACCTGTCTCAGTTTTGTCACAAGCGTCTTCAAACATGTCCAGGTCTAAAAGCCATATCAATAATGAATAACAGTTATTGAAGAACTGGTCTGTATCCATCTATTGTCATTTAAAAATGTACTCCAGTAGAATAAATTGTAAACTTGTGAGGGGCACTGAAGTCTGGTACAGTAAGTGGGCAATAAAATAATGTGCATGAACTAGAATACAGTTTTGCAAGCCTTTCACACAGAAATAAGCTCTTCAAAAATAAGCTTCCTGGGCACTTGGTTGCCAACACTCAGATTTTAGTGAAACTTCGCTGGAAAATTTAGTTATTTTCTCCAACTAAACAGTCAGTCCTGTGAATTTCCACCTTTTATCAAATGCATTTCCAAACCACTTCAGCTTTATCAAGGATGAGATCTACACATACTATAATTTTGTTCACGCCACAACATGTACTCTATTTGGGAGTACACAGTATTGCCCCCCCCCCCCCAATATTGATAGTAAAACACAATCTAAGGAGCTGCATTAGCAAATGTTGTAATCCCTTTTAAACTGCAGGGCTACTGAGGTGCTGAGTATGTACATGGCATTGATCTGGTCCTTCAACATGGAAGGCTGAGGTTCAGAATTTGCATTTGTCGTGATTTTGGCAGTGAGTTCATTCAATGGTCCCCCATAGGTCATTAGTGTCAAGGAATTATTGAACATTGATATTTGTGTGAGTCAGTTTATGTCCCAGTAAACATTGTGTGGGCTCTATGAAGAATAACTGCCAGAGGGAGGAAGGAACTATCATTTTTTTAACTGACCGATATTGATGGAAAGAGGGAAATTATTGAACTTTTTTGCACCCACATTCTTGCCTTTTTTAGTCACTAACACATTTCTACTAAGGATAGCAACAGAAACAAGTAGGAAAATTAAAGTCAAAGAGAAAATTAATGAGACATTTCAGTCAATATATCTTAGGCATTTTATCTTCTCATTAACTGTTAAGTTACAGCTAGAAGAAAGGGAATGTTGTGATGTGCCTGTCTGCTATTTGCAGGGCTATATATGGAAGGCTGTGCTGACATTTGACAGTGACATGGGAAACAACATGGTCACATTCCAGAAAGCAACAGGTTATTAAGAATCACAGTATAGTCTTAAAAAGGTGATAATGACTACTAATAATATTTGCTTAAAGCTTCTGGGGTATTTCTATATTTAGTCGTTTTAGAACTAAAAAAAAAAAAAAGATTAAACATCTGTTAAAGTGTCTAGCTACAATTGCATTTTAAGTTTTAAATGCAATGTTAAAGACCATTCACAACTGAAAAACAGGCAGTTTTACCAGTCATGTGGAATCATCCCAAGGTCAGACCATTCAAGGCTTTAAAATTCAATTGGTAAGGTTTATAACAGTACAATTAGAAAATAATTTGTTTTGCAAGAAAACACTATTCTCTAAAAAATAAATTATATATACACCAGCATGATTTAGTTTTACAACATTGACTGAACAAATAATGAGACTTCTGAACAAATGTCCCATCAGGAGATGAGACAAAAATTGAAGACTATTAGTACATCGCAACACATTTAGCAAAAAAGCAAATTCAGTAAATTAGCACAGATACTTCATATCAGCTGTCAAGCACAGTGGGGGAGGTGTCAGGATTAGGAATTGTGACTGTTGGAGTTTCATTATATAATGAATTGTTATAGAGTTAAATGTGAGGTTATCTGTCCAACAATTGAAGCTTAGCATAGACTGGGTTAGATATACAATTGTCCCCAAAACATTTATAAATCTACAACTGAATGGCTATATGCTGCAGTTGCACAAACTGCATAATATGCCAGAAATATGAAGTGCTCTGCAAAAACAAATGCCAACAAACCTCAATGAAAGTTTCTTCTCAAAAATGCAAAAAAAAAAAAAATTCTAATATAATTCAAAAACCTGACTGAGTCAATTTATTGCTGCTCACATTGTTCTACAAGCTATTGAATCATATGTGATAGTAAACCGCTTACTTACTGGTATATATGTTGACATACACTTCTGCATATGGGCTTTATTGTTTTTGGGAATGATAAATCATAATGGCATGGTGTATTTCATCATACAGGGTTCATTTAGGGTTGTCCATCTTAGTCTGCATTTACCTAATTTTAAGCTTTTGTAAACCAGATTACGGTGTGCTTATTTCTTTATTTTGTCTGTGCATGTTGGTATTTTTTTCAAAACCTTTAAATCTGTTAACTCCAGGAATAGACTGATTCATCTGCCATTATGACATTCAACAACATTATATGTATGTATTTTTATTTATTTTTGTAATTCCTTAACTTCATTTTTTTGTATTTTGCCTGCACACTCAGTTTGCAATACAATGCTGCAATAAACTTTATTTGACTAGATTTGACTGTTATAATGAGGACAGTTTGAGAGTGAGAACTCCTAGAGAACGAGTACTAAAACCAAACAAGTTGAACTCACTTGTACTTTGCGTCCCTTTGTCTCTGAGTAGGTATGCTGGTATGGCTACTCATATCTGTGACAACTTAAATCCCCATAATGTCACAAGCTCATCTGTACTTTATATTGGTCTCTATTAATGGGTTAGTGAAAATCAAACACTCTTCTGCCTTGAAAATTGATTATGATGAAGACAATGTTGGTTTGAAGATGAAAACAGAGTGTAACAAGTTGACAATTCTGTTTGATATCAAGAAAAAGCTGTGACATCCTGTAGTCTCATAGCTTGTTGCCTGGCAACCACTCAGTGGTGGCAATCAGTTTCAATATCCTCTTCTGATTTTCTGCAAGAAAGAAATTATTAAACATATAACATGCTGGTGTAGATTCTCAGTCATCCAGGCCATGGTAAATTCAAAAAAAAGTTAAAAAACAAAAACAACTGGACTTCTATTCTGTAGCTGAAGACGTTTCGCTTCTCATCCGAGGAGCTTTCTCAATTCAGAAATAGAGAGTGTGGAGTTGAGCTTTTAAAGCTGAGATGTGATGTAAGCTGTCAGTTTCACTCCAATCAACACCTGCACTCATGTGACCAGAGTGGCCCATCAGTGAGTCAGACAAACAAGGATTCTAACGAGCCTCCATTGTTAGGAGAGTGAGAACAATTTGCAAGCAATCCAGCTTACATCAGTCCAGTTGTTTTTGTTTTTTAACTTTTTTTTTAATTAAACATATAACGGTTTAATTGACAATTTTTAGTTCTGCTTTAGAAATACTCTAGGGTTGAGTAAAGAAATTTGAATCTCACTTTTAAAACCACTTTTATCAGTGGGTGGAAAATATAACGAAGAATGCACAATGATTTTTCTTGTGTTGTAAAAGCCAAAGGGCTGTCTAAAAAAAGAAATACTACTTAGTATTTTCAATGGTTTGGTCAAAAGAAAATACAACACCCTGCTCTGTGTATTGTAATGTAGCTATAATTTATCAAATCTTATTACTACATGCTGAGTTTTGAAGCCTGCATGTTTAGCACTATAATTTTTATTTATTTATTTTAGTTTTGTGCATCTGACTTTAGAGCTTGTCCATCATTTCATTAGAAAAAAACAACCAAGTTTTCTGATGTGCACTATCTTCCTCCCTGTATACATCCTTGTCCATGCAGTACCAACAAAGATTTGGTTGTGCGAATGAAACGGAGAAAAGGCTAATGGAATCCAACAAGTTGCACTGTTCTCTTTAAAAGCTCTCTACATTCAAAGGCTGTGGCAATACAAGCTGACTGATGTTGGGAGGCTTGGAAGCTCAACATCTATGTTGACAGCGACCAGAAGATAAAAAAAGATAAGACGAGGACAAGAGGAGATGCAGTAGTGTAGAGAAGTAGCAAAAGGATAAACTATGGCTTCACTTTGAATTCATTGGGTCTGCAGAGATGCAAATTGAACCTCTCATAAGTTGTGGGAGCTCCATAATAGATAAAAGAGGAAATTACAGCCAGCTTGAAAGGAGAGAAGCTCGGGGTGAGCTAGAATATCAACAATTATTCAAATAGAGGATTATTAGATGGCTAAGTGGCCTTTTGCTTAATGTAGGACCAGACAAATGTATGGCATACCACCAACCTGGAGCCATGCTACTCTATTTAATTTCTATTCACCCCTGTTGTAAAGATTGAGACCTTATTGAAGGGATGGGGCTGCTTTGAGGATCTTTAACATCTCATGTCATCTGTCCTCCCACTACAATTCAATCAGATTACAATAAGAGTTGATGACGGGACATATGGCTGCAACGGACCTCATTCTGTGGAGACTTAATAAGGAAAGAGAGGAGTAATCCCCTATTTTTCATCTGCCTCTCTCTGACAACCCCACAGGGATCTGAGGCAGCATCAGATTTCTGCTCCCTCCTTTATCTGATGTAATGGATTTGCAACAGCCACAACCTGGAACAGAAACTCAGATCAGCTTTCTGGAGGAAGATGGCTGAGTCTGGGAAATGTTTTGTACAAAAGGAAGAAAAGAAATTCATGACTGGTAAAATGCCAAAATAGAGAACATAGAGATACATCACGCCTTTTGTTTTGCCTTCAGGGTTGAAAAGAAGTTCAAGTTTTTCAACCGGTTGCTATCTGACCAGTAACATTCAGTCTAAAATATTAGCAAAAATATGTTTGAGCAACATCCAAACTGAGCAGGACAGAGACGTCCTGGGTTCATTGCTATAAAGATTACAAATTATTTTAAAAGTGAAGTGCTTTTGTGTTACTTTAAGCAAATTAGCAAGCCAGTTTTCATCAACAAATACTTTTGCAAAACTAAAAAGCCAAATAATCTTACACCATTAGATGAAAATGTACCCTGTGTTTCCAGCTGATCCAATAAATTATTTGGCTCATTTCCTGCTAGGCTGCCACTGAGTGTGAGTCTGTTGCACTTGATACTTTTCACTTCACACAATCACTTTTTTACACTTGAAAAATTAGAAGAAACAAATAAAATAAAATTAGAACAATGAAGAGGAAATGCCAGTTAGCAGTAGTTAATACTATTGTTACAGTAATAGACTGGAAATAAAAGCAGCTAAATGGCAAAAAAAAAAAATGTTACTTGAGTCAGGCTCCTTTCTGTAATAGTAAAACATGGCTTTTCCCTCACTTGGCAATATGACTAGAAAAGCGTTCACAAATTGAAGCCAAAACTTCAGCAAACATTCTTAAATAAAATCAAGCAAAAGTTAAAACTAGTGCATTACAAACAGGAGGCTAAAAAAAAGCTAGCATGGATATCAACTTTAAGATACATTCCTTTCTTGTCTTCAAGTTTGGTATTGCATCTAAAGTTTGAGTTGTTGAAGAACTTTGACAAAGTTGTATTTTCCTCTGAGATCAATAAAGTATTTATCTACCTAGCTACCTACCTATCTGTCTGAGCACTGTAACTAATAAAGAGGGGAAATGATTGGTGGTACAAGAAGGGGGAAAAAACTATTGGGAAGAAATTTGGTGCCTTGGTGTAACCCTGGAATGCTGTTCTTTCCCATCTGTTGATGTTCCTATTTAGCATTACAGCATAAAATGGCAATATCTCAGTAGAAAATACAGGATGTTCTCAAGGAAATCTTTTTTTATGTTCCCAAAACATAGCTCTGAACAACAAATGGAAGTATTTTAGCTTTGATGACTAAAATAAGTAGAGTTGGATGATATTTTGGTCTCCAGTCATTTTTTGGGGTAAATTTCTAAAGATGATTTATTGTGGAATCCTTGTCACACCAAAGCTGTAAGAAGCTTTTGATTTAGTGACAGTTTTGTTTGTTGCCCAGCAAACACCCCTAACTATGCAGTAAAAGCAAGAAAAAAAAAGAAATTATGGCGTGTAGGAAGAGGAAATTCACAAAAAAATAAAAGAAAGGAGAAAGATTGAGAAAACCTGACAGAAGATGGAGAACACTGCTCTTATTCATGCAAGAGTTTCCAACCAAATTATTGGCATTTTCTGCACCGTCATCCAAAATAGTTTTATAGCAAGATGACCTTGCAGAATGTATACAAGCTCATTCTGTCCTTTGAGCAGCAGTTTGCCCAGATGTATATCAGCTTCTGTCTGTAAGTCTTAAAAACACTGCTAATCTCACCGCAGTGACTTTAAATATCCTACTTTCCTTTTTTTTTTTTTTTTCCTCAGTGTAATTATTCTTCGGTGGCTTTGTGTCATTATTTATTATCACGCTCCTCTTTCATCTGTAGTCTTATCTACTAAGCCAGCTCTTTCCTGCCAGCTTCAACAGGACTATGGCCAGCTACATAAACATTTTACTGACAAGGACGGTCAACTGTTTACTGACAAAGCAAAAGTTTTACTGGCAGCAGCCACATATGGGTGTGGATATGTGTGTGCTCCTGTGCTTGAGAGAAGCCTTGTGTGTTGTTGTGAATGAGGGGAAAAAGAGAAGATGACAAAGAGAGCCCCTAATGTAAATCCATTTTAGGTTGGTCACCCAAAGATCTTTCAGCACGGACCCATTTGTTCAGTGCACTTAATGTTGTCTCCAATGTTGGACTCCACAGTAAATCTGAGCACTTTGAGGCAGGTAGTAGACAGAATAGGGGAGGATTTCTTGATGTTCTCATCTCGTACTCTTATTTATCTTTTGATTTTTGCAATCATCAGAATTAATGTTTATCAACTCCATAACAAGCTGAGTTTTTTTTTCAACTTCTAGCAACAACTAGTTTTAATTTCCAGTTCAGCCACTTTGTTTTTGATTTTTAGGAAGGCATTGAAAGCAGCTTTGAACTAACATCAGTGTTGTGGATAAACACATTTAATCAACTGCATTTGTGCATGGTTGTAATGTTTTCTCTGAAATTTAAGGTTGTTTAACTGACAAATGTGAAACAGACATGGCTCACTCTGGTGACATGAAACAGCATTCTTTCTGAGAATGAACTGTTGATGTGAGCTAACAAGCAGAAGACAGTCGCCCATGTTTCATTTTGAGGGCAGATTTAGTTTTAAGCTGTGTGAGCATTCAGCTTCTTACATATTTCTGTACTCCTTATAAATCCAGTTCAACAAACTTCACTCGGCCACAATTTCAAGAGTGCAAACGCAAAACAGGGACATATGCCTTCTGTAGATAAGAACAATAAAATTTCTTTAAAGGTCTGGAAACCTTAAACTATTTACCATGATTAGTATCATGATGTGTGCCTTAAGACATTATCATTTCTTCAATAAGAATCTATTTAAAGTACTCTGATAAGAATCTAATTAGATTTACAGATATGCTGTTGAGATATTTTTTTGCCTGTTCTAGTATGTGATTTCGGGAGTAGGGTCTGCTAATTTTGGCCTAGTTTTATTTTACTTTCTTTAAATTTTTTTTAGGAAAATAGTGAGAGCTTTTGTGTACGATTGCATTCCAGCTGTAAATGGCTTGAATGAATATCAAACTTTAACAGCAAATACAGCAACGGCTGCTGCTCCCTTTGAGCATTTAGTCATTTCACAGTCATCGGCACATAAAAACAATTATTAGTCATCCAGCTTTAATCAAAGCTTGTTGTGATATGCATGACCTTGCAGCTAATAATCTGACTTGCAAAGTTGTAAAGAGATGTTTACCATTGTTTTGCTTGGTGGTAATTGATATGGGAAACTCATATCTATTAGGCAGGTGAAGTGTGCCCAATTCCTCTGATAGAAAAGCTGCTTCGCTGCTCTGGCTCTATATATATATATATATATATATATATATATATATATATATATTGTACACTTATTTCACTTATTTATTTCAGTACAAGTATTAAAAAACAACCAATTGTAAAATGTTTTTTTATTTTATTTTTAAGCTCATTTTTCGAAAGGTTTAAGCCATGAACATATTGCTATGTTAGGGTGCAACTATATTTTCACAACATAAATCTGATATATTTGATAAATTTAAGCAGTTTATTGGTGACTTCTGGTCAAGCTGAGAATCATCAAGCCTCTATTATCTTACAATAAATTTGAGGATTTAATTTCACTTTATATATTCTCCGCAAACTGCAAATACAAATGAGAACAGGTACAGGAAATTATTAGAGACAAAGGAAGTAGATGCTCAATCACCTTATATTTCCATCTACAAGTTTGTATTTAACCAGTATAGTACTCTCTTTAATTTAAAACTGCAATGGATGGCTAAAAAATACTTCAGAGTTGAATTAACTTTGAGCACCACCTGATTTTACTAGAAGAGGGGAAAGGGAGTGGGACACAAACCTTGGATATTACATTGAAAAATGACTGACTTGTGGAGCTGAGTGCTGTAACCCTCTGGGCCGTTCCAATATGTACCCTGGTTGAAAGCTGAAAGGACTGCTGTTTTATTGTTCTTTTATTGTCTGAGATGTCTTTGATTAAGTTTAGCACAGTGGTTGTTCGAAGACATTTTGAAGACAAATGTTTCTCAGCCTGCAGTGGTTTGCTGACTAGAGCAAAGACTCAACAAAGTATTAATGTGCCGGATGCCAGCTTCAATGTAGACTTTATATTTTTTGTACAGATAAGGCTGAGGGAGAAAGAAAATTGGTTAGAGAACAACAGCTGCTGGCATTTGCAAGCACAAAGTCATGTTCTCACACTGGCAGTCAACACAAGGGGTAGTCCAGTGCCTGTGGGTCTACAGGGAGCAGATGTCCATGTCATTGGTCTTTCAGGGCAGTCATTAAGCTCCCCTGAGCAGCCAGACATGCTATCAGTCTTCGACTCTGAACATGTCAGGGTCAAGCAAGCCTTGACACATACTGCTAAACTGTAAGTAAACTTACTTACACAAACATTTCATATGTCTTCCATGTACAATAAAAACTGAATAAAACTGGGAAGTTTTATGCTGATGTGTGTATATTCATGTTTCAAGGTAAGCTACAAATCCAGGGACCACATTCAAAGAGCAACTTCTGCCTGTCCGGCTCTGTCTGTGCTCTTTTGTGTGGGTCCAACAAAGCACAAAGGACCTCTTCCCGCTTTCAAAGGTACTTGAAAGGTTAGTTTGTGGTGCAAACGCAAAGCCAACCACCCACAGGACTATGACAGTACATCAGTGACAATTTCAATTGAAAAGCTAAATTGCATTTACACAATGCATGTTTGCTGCTCTTGGCAACTACTGTTATCTCAGATAATTTAGCAACCATGGCAACCTATGGCATATGCGCATCTACATCTGAAGATGAGAATTTTCACATATATGGGAGACTGAGTCTTGTGGTGTTTGTATTAATGGGAATAAACTTATTTAAAAATTGGTTTAAAACAAGTGATACAAAGATTATAATGCTTTAGCAACCAAAACAAAAGAAAAAATGTGTTTACACAACTAAGTGGTGTATGGGATTTGGTTAACCAGAATGTCTAAAATGCAAGGTTAGGAAAATATTTCTTTCTTCTGTTTAGCAGCTGTTTGTAGATGAAATAAATATTTACTGTTTGAAACTAGAACATTGAAAAATGCTCTAAATCTCTTCTTTGCTTGAGAGTTTTACCATATCCTAATCTTTCTCTTCAGTGCTCAAAGCATTTGAGGGAGCAAAGATATTTTGCTGCTTTTTATGGATTATCAAAGTTTATGACTAGTCAGGCTTTAGTCTAGTTTTCTTCATGCGTTCACTATTTTGCACATACATGCAAGTTTCATTACACTAACACACATTAGCTGTCTCAGCCACCTACACACTCACACCAGCAAAATCCTCTCCCTTGCTTGACTCATACACTGCTGCCCCCTCATTCATCAATAGCACCGGAACAACTGGGCCAGGGGTCAGCGTGCCGCTGCAGCAGGCAGGCAGGCGGTAGAGGTAGAGAGGGATTTAACAGCAGGCACCGTGCCCTAAAGAAACAGCTCCTGCCCTCCAGATGGATTAGCACTCCATTCCATCACTTGCCTCAAATTGCAGCGCCTGTGTGTGTTGGACTTTGATATGCCTGTCAGGTGACACCAAACCACATGGCATCACACCCGACTAGACAGACCCAGCTCACTGATGTGTGTCTGTGTTGGATAAATTACAGAGGGGCTGCTAGTTTTACTCCTGATTCAATCTGTCCATGTGCACTCTGAAAACGCAGTGGGTGAAAAAGTCTGTTTGTGTGTTTTCGTAGTGGTGGATGCCTTTCAGGTATTGCACTAATGCCAATCCAGCCATGCTGTAGGATGATCCTTGTATGTGTGGTCTGTGCATGTCTGAATCCATCTGGTAATGACTCTGAGACGACCGGGCCAGTTGGCACAGTGCAACAGTGCGAATTCCAAGTCCCTGTGTCGACTCTTTTGCTCCAGCACTTTTTCTCTCTCCCGCTGTCGCACACAAACACACCGGCGCAGACGGGCGGAGATGTGTGGCGGTACAGGAAAATCCACAGAAACCAACTCTGCCTGTTACTGTTGTGTGCCCATCTGTCTAAAGCGGTTGCTGCTAACTCTCAAAAGCACAGCCATTCAGATTAAATGCCACTCACATCCAGACACACAGCAGCTTCGGTTCTATTTTTGATTGTGTTTTTTCTCTCTTTTAATATTTGTTGTGTGCGCCTGAGCATGCAGTTCATATTATCTCCACCTAAGATATACCACGCTTCTTTGGTTCTTTTCTTTCTTTAATTTTTTTTTTATTTGTCCACAAGATTCTAACAGAAATGCTGAAATACCCATGCTTCACCACTAAGTGCCAAAGACAACCACATTTACAACATTTTAAGTTTTAAGTGAATTAAATGCTTTATGTTCTCATTGTTTGTACCAATACAGTGACAAAATTGCTGTTGCTGCTATTTTGTATGTTAACAAAGTATGAACTTTCATAGCTTGGCTAAAAAAACAGAGGGTTTTTTTTATATATAAATTTATATTGTCTCCCAGAGGATCACAAAGCAAGACAGATGCCCAAAAAACTGTAAAAAAAAAAACAAAACAAAGAAAAAAAAAACTGCCCCATTGTTGTTTTACTTTAATTGGCACAAAGTAAGTAATAAGTGTGCTTGAAAAAAATGCCATGTCGTCATTTCTGAGATCTGTATTTTCCATGCACAAAAAGACTGTGAGACTGAGTTTATAAAAAACCCACTTTGGAAAATGCTTTTAAAAATCTCCATTTTTCTTACCAAAAATCTTTGAGTGTAAAGGAATTGTGCAAATACAGCAGAACATGTTCATTCTTCATAATATGCAGAGTAGTTTAGACAGTTCTTTATTTTTCTAGTGGTTTGCTCCATGACCCATGCATACAACCAATATTTAAGTTTCTTTTATTTTGCATAAGAAATGACTAACTTCTTTAATCTTGTGCAACTCAAAAAACATCCACGCCACCAGTAATAAAATGAAAACATGCATTATAGGTTGGTCTCTTTTTGGGATTTTAGGCTTTGGAAATTAGACGACTTATATCCCAAACTTTATTACTTTACAGTAAAAATGCATCAAAAGCATGAAGAGACCAATGTAAACAGATGAAACCCTCAGAAGACATTCATTTCTTTCTGGGATCGATATCAGCTAACACACAATATATCCAGTGTATTGTTATTTGAGTCTCAGGGAACCAAGCTTGAGTGTGTATGTCTATTTTTAGAGGAAGTGTAGGCCTTGGAGGTAGTCAAGTACTGTGTGTGTGTGTTGCCTTCCTCTATGACTGACACACTGAGGGAAGTGGGTCAGCATAGATTTTCTTTAAGGGGTGCATCTCTTTCAGCCAGAGGCAGCAAAATTCCTTTTGGGTTTAACAGAAATGGATAAAACAAAGTACATTTCTAACTGCCTTTCCCTCTCAGTGTAACGAAGCAAGTTCTTTACACTGTAACTCTGCTTTTCCTGAGGAAAAAAAATGGTTCCAATTAGCCAGGTTTTCCCTTCCCGCACTTCTCCGTCTGTCCTCCTCTCTCAGACTCAGGTCTTACTAGGTTCAGCAGCCTGCTTCGAGCTAACAGCGGTGACACTTTGTATAAGCTATCGCTCCTTGGCAGACCTCGGCAGTGTGGAATCACTTTTCCTGGCCAAGCCCCGTGTCATCTGCATGTCCTGAAAACGGGAGGAGGAGCGGCAGATAGAGAGAAAAAGAGGTAAAAATAGAGAGAGGAAAAAAAATGGGAGACCAGAGAGGTTGAACATGTACACACAGAAAATTTAAACTCAATGAGTAAAAATATGACGATGAAACATGAGTTTATTTTGGCATTTTGTTTAGCCTGCTTACCTGAACAGGAGAAAAAAAAATAGTTTCAACATAAAAATGTGGCTAGTGACTTGTGATTTGCTTTGTTCTTCTAGTGTCACAAATATGATCAGTAGGCTGCTTTACAAAATGTTAGAATTGGTAGTTTTTGTTTTGTTTTTTTATATTCAAAGTCTACTTAAGATGGGCAGATTTAAAGAATTAACACAGCTGTCATGGAAAAAAAGAAGACAAAATAAAAAAGATATATTGGTGCGTCGCAGTACCTGATTTTGCTATTGTAGTTTATTTTGAAAGAGTTATAAAGTGGAAAGTTTGATCACTGATGAGCTTAGCTTTACTGCCAGAATGCAGGCATTCCTCCCCACATTGAACCGTTGGTCCGGTGAAAATAAAGGAATTTTAAAAAATCCCTGGCTAGCACACATTTCTATACCCAAAGCCTTTTTCATTAGTGGGTTTTTCAGCTGTACTTGTAGCTGGGCTTGGGGTGAGTAGACATTAATTCACCATAAACCAGAACTGCGTGAACATGATAATTTTCTAAGCAAAAAACATGAAATGGGCAGCGGCCCTGGATCACAAAGCAGCAGCTGAGATTAGAACTTGTTAAGACGACTTTCTTGCTTTTAAACAGTTTATTGTTGATATATATATACTACAGGAGTAAAGGGGGGGGGGGCAGTTGTTATGAAAGCTTGAACTCATGGAAGGTGGTCTTATGTTTGGATGGTGGCTGGTAGGTGGTCGGGAGGGATGGGACTAGGAGAACAGAATGAGGCTGGAGAGGAAGGGGTGTCGAATATTTAAAGGAAAATTGAATAATTACTGACAAATTCAAATAAGCCCAGCCATACAAAATGAACAACTTGTGTGTCCTTGTTCAGAACAATGATTTATCCTCCTTTTTTGCCTCCTGTGGTTTTATGTGTGAGCTTCAGTCATGGTATTCTCCTTCTGTCTCTGGACTCAAATCAGAGCTCTCACAGCTAGATTTCAGCTGTGTTGAAGGAAAAAACAAACAAAGAGGTAAAAAAAATGGGTCATAAAAAGACACTTGCATGTCCTTTTTTGATTAATTTTTGTTTTAATTTCTTTATGGATCTGTTCTGTTGGGCTTCGCGGCTGTAGGCTTTGTGTCTCTAGAGGCTTGCCTTCAGAAGCGGGTGTTATTCACGCTCGTCTTTCTGCTTTAATGTGATTGTTTTTATCATGTTTCTGATGCTGATATTGTGTTTGATTCTGTTATCCTTGACTGTGTTTGCTTTTAGTCATATTGCTGATAGAAATAACACCAAAAGCACAGGAAATTGAAAAGAAGCTGGGTTTTAACACCGGCTGGAGAATATGAAAAAAAAAAAGCAAAGGAAAAAGACAAATGAATCACTTTTGGTTTTGCCTCTGGCTATGTATCTAAGTAACTTTCAGTTTGAAAAACAAAATTCTCACTTTTTCAATTTATTTTAAGATGGTTATTCGTTGCAAGCTCAGATTGAGGGCAAGGGAGTTAGAGGGGGTTCGGTGTACATTTTTTGGGAACAAAAACATGCCTTGCAATTTTCTGTGCAGCTGACCCAGTCAAGCAAATTGCCCCAATTATCTGCAGCACTCAAACACCCGGTGAACCAATGGTCCTGAACCACAGGCCAGATCATTATCCTTGTTTCATTGTGCATTAGAAGTGGATAACAGACGAGTAGAATAGTCATATTTTTCATACCAAAGAAGTAAGCTTCACTCACTTTTTGTTGTGTATGTGTGTGTCAGTTATTCCCAAGATGATTCAGGATTCCAGATCACAGGAACAAAAAAAAAAAAATCTAAGGGTCAAGCTGACCAGACACAAAAGTGTTCAGAAACTAAGCGAAGCGTGAGTCGAAAATACAGGAAAGATTCTGTACGGTGCAGAAGAACACAGCAAAAATAAAAATCTGACAACTGAGCAGTGACAAGACCAGACTGTATATGTGGCCCAAGGTCTTCTACAGCTTTGATTTGTGACGCTTTGGGGTCCTGCCAGAACAACAGTATAGGACTCAGTCGGAGGGTGAGAGGCTTTTTTTATTATTTTTTATTTGTTTTGCCCTTGAAATAAACAGACTCACATCTCTTGTTTGACACCTTTGCTGTTTTCTGCAACAGATTTAGATGCATTATCCTAAAGCAAACATTGCATAATCCATGGAGTCTAACTCAAGAAATTTTTGTTCATAAAGTTTTTATACATTGAGGCTTATGTCACTAATGAGCTTCTGCATATGTTGGTTTTTGGTTGACACTGCTAAAATGGTACAAAGAGACACAAATACAGACTTGGGCAAAAACAATATTGCTTCACCTTCAAAGCATTTTATGAACCAGCAGATGGATTTAAATGAAACTCTCAGAAGGTAGGAACATCTACAACTGAATAGTTTTTGGAGTCCGTTCCATTCAAGATGGTCGCAAGTATTGAGCTCAAATTAGGTGTAATGGTAGCTGAGCATCTTCCCCTACCACATACTTCAAGTACTACACATTGTGCCGTATTTTGACTCAAAACGTTGACAATAACTATTGGCTCCATCCCTGTCTGTGATTAAAAACATCTCATAGACCAAAGGACGGTTCTTAATAAAACCACAAAAAAGGATCTAACTCATAAACTTTACAGATATTGAGCTAAATTCAAAAGTTGATTAAATCAGCTTGAGTGTAGCTGATATACTCTGAACACTAACACATCTTGCAAAATCTCTGTCATTTACAAGTTTTGACCAAAACTGATATAACATCTTTCCATGTCAGCATAAAATGATTTCAGTTTAAAACTGTTTTATGAAAGGTAGTGGGCAGTAGGCATTTATTCAAAGAATGCTAGACATTTAATTTTTACATTTGTTTCGCCCTTGAAGTAGAAAATAAATTCACATTGCTTGTTTGACATCTTTGCTGTTTTCTGCACCACATTTTGGTATCTTGGAGCAAAGCATTGCATAATCCATGGACTCTTTGTTTAGATTCTGTAACTCCCTGTACAATATAGGGACTTGCTGTATGTCACTGCCAAACTTCTGTATATTTTAGTTTCTGTACAACTTTTCCTATAGAGAGAAAATGTTACTTTTACCTTTAAGAAACAGTCTTTACTGATTTCTCTGAGAAAATAGACTAAACCTAAACATAATTAAATGCCTTTAGAAGTGGTGATCATGCTAATTACCTGCATTAAATTAAATTACATCCCTTGCTGGGAACATCTGCACTGGAACCCCTGGGACTTAGCTCAAAACCTCTTATTTACATTACTCTAATAATTGGCTCTGAGAAGCTGCCCTGATAAGGTGAACTTGGCAAAAATATGCTTGAATTAGATGAAGATGAAAAAATGTGCAAAAGCCTATTGTAGATCTGTGCATTGCATTTCACTGCTGTAAGCTTGTCTTTTGTTGCATGGAATTAATATCAATACACTACCTAGTAGAGAAAATATGAAAAGGTAAATCAGGATTGGATTGTAATGAAGACACAAAAAAAAGAAAAATGGAAGCAATATAGGAGGATCCCTTGTGAAACTGGCTATCTGGAGTTGTGGTCTAGCAACCAATTAATCACCGAATCTTCTTTCAAGCCGACTTATCGCTGGGGACGTTCGCAGTGTGCTTGGACGTCAAACCAAAGGGTTCAAGATTAACGTGAAACATTAGGCTGGGCCCATGATGCAAGAAATTATATAATCATTTCTATTTTCTGTTGTGTTTGTTTTTTATTGAGCCGAAATGTTCATGTATTTTTAAACAGCTTCAAAAATTCTGCTAACCCGCTCCTCAATAAAATCATACCAGCAACACGGCTTGTCTCATCCAGATTTTGATACCTCTTTCAGAGAGAAATCCTCCAGAAGTGTAAACAGTTCAATAATGTTTTGAGAGCCAAGTATGAAATGAGATTATTGCTAATGGATTGCTTTAATTTTTAATTTAATTTTGCACCATGGACAGCTCTTCTGAGTGTATGATCCCAGCTTGTGTTGAAGCAAAAGCCATTTAAAGATTTGTATGTCCTCACTTCACTTTTACCTGCATCTTGCAGTATTAGCTCAGTCACATTATGAAGGTATCGTTTTAAATGTTCTGTATTAACCCCACCAAATTTCCATGCTGTCCCTCTTTCTTGTGCTCACGTTCTGCTTTGCCTCTGGCTGTCTCCTCGTAGTTGGTCACAGCAGTAGTTGGATTGATCCAAACTTGTTCGACTCTCCCTGCAGCAGCTTATCGATCAGCTGCGAGGTGGGGGGAGGTCAAGCGGGAGAGAACGGAGAAGGACGCAGCTAGAAGCGGTGTCCTCATAGCTTTCTAACTTTTTGTTTCTACTCCATGAGTGACAATGGAAAAGACGGGGAGGAACAGCGATGTCAGCTCCCCCGACTGGGTTTTTCAGCATCGCACAGAGACTCAACAGCACATCAGTGGAAAACACTGGCTTGTAAAGCTCCTCTTTTAGATCGTGACATGTATAAAAACGAACAAACAGAGCAGAGTGCAGTCTAGCTCAAATTGTTTCCCACAAAAGCTCTGTGGCTGCAGGTCAGATAAGTTATCAGACTCAATTAGACAAGAAGAACAAGGAAAATTAAATCATTCATTCCTTAAATTGCAACCATAAAAAATCACTTTTTAGTTCCTGTTGCCCACCACCAAAAAGCAAAGGCAGATAAATATGTTTTTGCTTGAGTGTGTGCCTGTCTGTTACCAAAATATCTTTTGGAGCCCACCCAATTCATGATGGCTACCATCACCAACTTACCTTAGAATACACAAAAACGGCTATAATTCAATCAGCTTTACAGATAATATGCTAAAATTTGTTGTGGTTGAATGTAAGTCATTTACAACACAATACTCCAAGTGTTGCTCGTTGTGCAAGATTTTGGTTTAAACCTTTGGCTTTAACTGAACTGAACTCATTAAATGTGCATTAAGAACTTAATTAACTTTTGGAGTCAATCCAGTTCAAGATGGCTGCCACAGCTAATCAACATTACCTAAGACAAAAATGAATGTATCTCAGTCATTTGTTATACAAAATCCAACAAAAATTTGATATAGTAGTAGCTGAGAGTCACTCACAACACATAGTCTGAGTGTTGTGACATGAAATAACGTTATTTCAAGTTTTGACCTTGCTACAATGCTATAATTTCTCAAAATAAGATGTTAAAAAACCAGGTGGAGGATACACATTCCTTCAAGGAGTGCATATCTCCCATGGGCCTTTAATTTAGTCTGTTATTTCTTGGTGAGTGACTTCTTTCTTTATTCTTGTCATAATTTTGTTCTGTGTCTTGAGGAAACGGTGTCAGGTTATACATGTATTTGCTGAATCTAGCTAAATATTTAATTTCAATAAATGTGATTCATGGCAAGAATTTTCTATATTCTTTTCTATGTGTAGAATTTTAAGAAACGGGCTTCTTGATGTCAAAGCATCGGCTCTCCTGATGTCTTTTGTGCTTTTAGAAGGGAGTTAAAAAGAAGCAGGTAATCTGAAAAAAAAAAAAAAAACAGTTCAGTTTGTTTCCACAAAGAACTTTTTTTTTTTTATCCTCGTAACATTAACCTTTTCTTTTTGCATTGCATGAAGGTTTGGCTGTGACTTTATCTTAAATTGCTACTTGATTGTTACCAGAATATCCATAATTACTAATTCAAAAGCTATAAATGTACCTAACAGAAAAGGATGACTCTCTACATCCCGTTCTGTGACCTATTTCAGGACCCCACCTGCAACTAAAGTAACAATGAGTTTTGCAAGACAGTAGTGTTTATACTGCAGATTTTTTTTGCTAATTTTGTTTTATTACTTAAGGAAAAATGACTCATATCACAGAACATATTTTAGTTGCTACCCTCAGCACAGATGGAAGACCAAGTCCAGGATCAGAAAAGGCACCGTGAGGTTTTTTTTTTTTTTTTGTAGGAAATCGTTTGGACTTTCCTGGAGCCTTTTGCTGAATTTATGCAGCTTCTAGACAGTCAGCGCTGGTCCACAGCCTGAGGCCAGCTAGTCACTTGGCCCTCATTGAACCTCTCCCATCTTTTTGTTTTCTGCCTTCCTGTTGGTGTCTAACTCTCTGTGTAGCTCTGCCAGCTGAGCGAGGCATCTGGCACCTTGAAAATGTAGAAAAGGAAAGTGAGGTAAAAGGAGAAAAAGAACCAGCATAGATGAAGGGAAGCTTTTGGCCCAATTTTTTTCTCGTGGATATCGTTTCATATTTCTTTAGTAGTTAAGGTGCAATGTGTGTATCAATGTGTGTATGTGTATATATATATATATATATATATAAAATTGCACAACCATGACGTTATTTCTCATGAAGTTGAATGCAACCAGTACTTAACATTATACATAAAAGGCTGACGTTATCTTCAGAACCAGCCTGTGTTTTTTGCCTTTTGAATGAAATTATTGCAACCATGTTGTGTCATTAAAAGATTGCGTTGCTCATCTACTTTTTAAAGCATGTAGAATATGACTCAGACTTAAAATGACTCACAGCAAAAGTGAGTGGTGCCGTTCATTGTTTTACAATTTAGTGTTGTGCTGAGAAATGAGCATCTACAGTTTAGTAAATCATTAAATAATGACTAAGTAGTAAACATAGTCTCAAGTGTTAACCTGATCTCTGATCTTCCCAGATAACTTTTTGATGGCATCTGTTGGAAGCAAGAACAATCTATATAGACCCCACAACATATCTGCAGCACCCAAAATACTCAATTCTAGTGCAAATTTCACAAATTTCCACAGAACACACCAGACTAGTCAATGTTATTTTGATGGCTAAATGACTAATCAATACTTAATAGGTGGTAATTTTGTTTTGTGAGTGTGTGTTTACAGTTTTGACATCACTTGGTGTCACTTTCAAACCAGTCGGTCAGGTCTCAACTGGTTTATTTTGGATTTTTATTTTCAGAAGGTTAAAACTGTTACCTAATCTGTCTGTCAGTGATAGACATTAAAAACTAGCATTCCTTAAAGGAATTCCTAATGCCATCCTTGCATATCAAGTTTTAAGCAAAAAATGTCTAATCTGGTAGCACTACCAAACCAAACTGTAACCTATCATCTGTATCGTTCGTTAAAATCCATTCAGTGGTTCATGTTACTTTACTAACAGACAACAACAAACAAACGCACAGGAAACTGATACCGCTCACCGCCATGAAAGGCAGGTGATAAATATGAATGTGTTTATGATAAAGTCACCTCCTATCCAAACTGTTCCAGTAAACGTGATTTTTCTTGTTGGTTGTTACCTTTATGTGAAGTTTGACAGTAGAATATTGATATTTGATTCATCAGTTTGTCGTAGAACATTTGCTTTTCAGATCTTTGGATCATGATTTATGTTGACACAACTTGTATGCAGCCAATGGCGAACCATGAGACCACTTCAGCAAATTCTAAAACTAAAAAGTGCACACAATGATTGAGTTGGTGATTCAGCAGTTAAACACTGTGAACTTTTTAACTGCTGTTATATTTGTTTTCTTTTAGGTACCCCATCTTCATCTTTTATACCCTGTAAGTTTTTTTCTCTACCACTGTTGTCATATTATCCAGCTCTTTTTCTGCTAAACCTTTTGCACTTATGACGTTGCCTGCAAACTTTAGCAAGAAATGATAGTATCACTAATTGCTCAAAGCTTTAATCAAATACTGATAATAATTATTTTATTTTTAGTGGCTCGCTAACAAGGTTAGAATATTATGGCATCCTTAGTGTATGTTGCATTGCTCGTCAGATTGCCATATGTCAAGTATATCGTGTGTCAACAGTGGTGTAGAGTGACCATTTTGTATTGGAGAGCAATTAAATATTATTACCTGGAAAACCTTTCACTAATTCATGAAAGATAATTTAATCACATCACAGAAAGCCAGATTTCTGTACCTTTAATGGTGACATTTACAGAGTTGAGAACACCATAGGAAGCAAATGGACACAGACAAATCCCTGCAGACATTCTCTGGGCAAAACTAAACAGTGTGCCAATAGAGTAGCGAGTCTGCTGGGAGACTTCATTGTTGGGGGCTGTCAGGTCCACTTATCCAGACAAACCCTGCTAGCTTAGCCTAGGACCAGTTAGTAGTTGCATCTTAGCTAAAAACTGAGGCTTTTAGAGGCCTAAAGAAAATCTTACTCTCCTGAGGTCACCATCTATAGGCATTAGCCCTTCATCTGCCTCTCTACTTCCATCTCTAGATGTCAGCATCAAGCCATTACCTCACCCCCACACCTTTGGTGAGACGCAGTGGGATCATCGGTGGGCCCTCAATATCTCTGCCCTGTCACTATTAATATCTCCTCTCTTTCCATCTCTCTCTTTCTAAACTCGCTGCCTCTTTTCCTCTCCGCCCACTCATTCTCAGCTCATTTTGAGAGTATAGTTGACAGAATGGAGAGGGGGTAGGGAGATAACGGGGTGAATCAAGGCAGAGCGTGTTTTCAAGAGCTACCTCGACCAGGAGTGAAACAAGAAAGTGCGATGAAAGGGGAAAATGGAGCCAGGGTCAAGCCAGTTTATTAAGAGGGGGTCTTCATCTTTTATACATTTAGATGGCAATGTTTTCCAAAATAAGAGAGAAAATCAGTTTTTTCTAAGATGTCCAAGCCTTGTGAAGATTTTTTTTTTTAAATTTGTACAAATGTCATCTAAATTTTGCAAACTGACAATTATTATAAATTGGAGCCTTAAGAGTTAAATGAATCCAGATGAGGAAGATGAGCTTTACTAACATTATAATGAAAAATCAGATTTGTCATGTAAGTTGTGTGTCTGACTACATTTTGATGGCAGATCAGATTGCCCCTTCCACCGATACAGCTCATCAGATTGGACAACGGCTGGACAAATGTCTTCGATAAGCATTGCGACTGTATAAAAGCTTTCTTCTAGTTATCTTAAGGCAAACATATTCTGATATTATCACTAAAGCAAAGAATTGTCTTTTCTGCTCAACATTTTTATATTAAATGTATAAAATCAAAAGCTCACTTTCTATTTGTTCCTGCAACAAATATAAAAGGTATTTGATTAACTGATACAAGATGCTCTGTTTAGGCTATTTATTTTAAAAAATCAGCCACACAACTCTTTTTCTCCATCGTATTCACTGCAGCGGTGAGGCACTCAGAATATGTGACTTTGTTTTTCTATGCTCTATTTAGCCTAAAGAATAATGTCAATATACAGTATGTGGTGAAATCACAAGGCAGGTCTTGTCAGAGTAAGTTAATTTGAGATTTGTAAGTTACAAATGGGATTCAAAGAGCCTGCAAGGGCTTTTGTGCTCTGCATTTTTTATGATTGAACCTAAGCAGGCCGTTAGAAATTACACCAGGAGTGAGTTAACATAAAATTTAACAACATTTGTAAAAACCAAAACCATTTTATATTAAATGTCCTAAAAATAAAACCTCATGGCAGAATCTGGATCAGAAAGTTTTTTCATGTTGCTTTCCTTAAAGATCGGCATTTTTAGTCACATACAACTGTTACTATTACACTGAGAAATCATGTCTTTAATCAGGACAAGCTTGTAACTGTTTAGATTTTTTTTTTTTCATCACCCTACCCTTTTTTTGTGTCCACAGTATTTTAAATGTAAATCAAAGAGCAGCTTTATCAGCAGCGCTGCTGGTGTCTCAAATCTCTTTGCTCCAATTCCTCATTTTCCTTTTCCTCACGTCCACGAATCCTTGCTGGTCGTTCATCATTCCACGAAAGGAATTGTATTATTCACGCATAATCTGCCAGCAATGACTTATGACAATCTGCATGATTAATCACAGTAATAAGCCTCGAATGACATGCAAACATTTTCACACACACAAAACAACTGCAGATTCCTTAGAGCTAATGGCGTTATACATCCTAAACAGAATGTATAGTTCAGATCTGTCCAGTAGTATTTGAGATAAAACAGGTTAGATTTAATTCTGGTCACTCTAAATAGAAAAAATAAAGAATTAAAGAAGCTGTATGTGCATATTGCAGACAGGCGTTTCATTAGGTTGGGGTGACAATATATATTCTGTTCGCTTTCATAACTTTATATGGGTTCTTGTGGCTGGAACCCATTCAGATGTAATATTTATGAGGTCCATTCATCCTGTGCAGTAGGACAAGTCGCTGTGTTAGTCAAGGACCACAGGACCAACCAGGCCCTTTACACAACAGCAGGAGATAAGAGGGGAGATTAAAAGTGGATCTATGGTGCTTGGAAGAGATGAGAAGGACACTGACCCTCAGTGATTTTTCTCTCTTGTTCTTGCACTTCCTCTCTATCGCTCTCATACACACACAGAGTCAAAAAAAGCAGATAACAAGATTCACTTTTTTTTTTTTTTTGGCGAGTGCTTGCATGGGTTTTTGTAAAAATTTTATAACCCTGGGCAAGCCCCTAGCATGGCTCAAGGGAGGTTATGGCTACTATGCATCACTGAAAGAAAGAGCAGCCACTTCCACTTTTCAATTAAATCCCTAGCATAAGTGGTGGATCAGAACCACAGGGGAGAAGTGTACAAAAATATAGAAGTTCAACTCACACACCTGCTTTTGTGTGTCTGAATATAGCCGCTAACTGGAAGGACACACATGCATTTACCCTTTGTTTTAGACACAACAAAAGCTATCTTCAGGGATAAAATACACAACAGACTGCCAGGAGAAAGGAAGGAAGGAAGCAACGAAATTGAAGCCATTACAAACCCTATTACTTTTTTATCAGAAAATAGAGGATAAGCTAGTAGAATGTAAGAAGATGGAAAAATAAGCACTAAAAATACACCAAAATTTGGAGGAGGTTAAAAAAGAAAGAAAGCAGAATTAAGATAGACTGGTGCAAGTGAAAAGAGATGGGATAATAGTGTATGAGAAACAAATAGCAAGTCACTGATGAAAAGGGAAAATTGAGCCAGTGAATGAGAGGCAGACTGGGAGGAAATAATCAAATTCTGCTGCCTCTCAGCTTGGGTCCATTAGAAAAAAAAAAAGCTTGAGTCATGGGTGTCAGTCAGGTTCCTGGCAAGAAACAGCCGAGCAGCCCTTCGTCCTCTGCTCCACTAACATCCTCCTTCAGCCCATTTTACTTGGCTCGCCCGGAGAAAGCTGTGAAGTAATTGTGGGGATGGTTAGTGTGTGTGTGTGTGTGTGTGTGTGTGTGTGCTTTTCTGACATCCCTTTTAGGTTAAGAAGTCTGTGTGTGCGGTGCTAATGTTGATGAATGATGCAATGGGCGACTCATGGGAGAAAGGATAAAGACAAGCGTGTAGTAGGTGTGAGGTTTTTTTTTTTTCTACTGTTAAAATGTGTTTCTGTATTGAAGAGTGGGTAATATGCATTTAAAACACATGAGGGTTGGTTTGTTTATTTGTTTCCCTCTTTTTTTAAAAACATTGGCTGCACAGCTTTATAAATGATAAAAAAATATATATCTTTGCTATCACTTTGCTGCCTGTTGGCCACTTCTGTGGACTGAACAGCAAAACCTAACTTTCCTTCTTTTTCAGTAGGAGTCGGGTTGGAGGTTAGCATTGCACTTCAAAGGCTTGACTGCAGTGGAGGAATACTGCATATTCAGCTCGTCCATCTAAACCTTCCAACATAAACTGCGCTTCTTGACCCCATCTATAACTCACTAGTTCTCGCTCTGACGCTTACGCAAGCTTAGGAAAACATATCATCTTCAAATAAGGAAAGATTTCATAGAAGACCAGGGAAATGAACTGAAATCCTGATTGTAACTGCTGCAAAGAGCAACACAAATTTAAGACAGCCTTCAGATATACTGCTGCAAAGAGCAACACAAATTTAAGACAGCCTTCAGATATGCACGCAAATGCGTCTCGGAAACGCTCTTTGGATGTTGCATGTGGTAATATTTTGTGGAGCTGCTCTGCATGCTTGATGATGGGAGTGTAGTAGCATTGCGACTCGTGCTAAGGAGGTCTTCAAGGACTTCACAAAGACACAGCCAATAAACACTCCCCAGCACCTCTCATAAACCGACATGCTCCTGTATGCAAAAACCCTTTGATCCGTGCTGTAATCTCCACACTGTGTCAAACATTGTGGTAGTTTACGCTGCTGACTGAGAACAGATGATGATACCATAATGATACTGCAACCTGTGTGTATGTGTGTTGGCCCATTATCTGTGACTTAGAGCCCATCGCAAACACTGATGGGTCCTGTGGTTAAGTGCCTGTAATAAAGGGCTTAAGTGTTTTGGGCAAGCCTGAAGCTCAGAGGCCATTTGCTGCAAAAACTGCTCAGGAAACCCCTCGGCCTCGGCATCATCCTGAGTGTGGAAACGATTCAGAGAAAGATAACTTGCATCTCAGCCACACAGAATTAGGAGAAAGATTAGAGACGCACAGATTCGTAAAATGTAAATAGATAGCTGCCTGGAGGAGACTTATTTTCCTCTTGTGGATGATGGGATAATATTAAATGCGAGGAAATGAAAGATGGGAGCTGACATAGCCCAAAGGTAAATCCTTCTCATCCTATTTAGGTAGCACTTTGTGTGATCTCCTGTGCATTTATCAATTATCTGAGAGTGTGAAACATAACCTGAATGAGTGTGAAGCATGTGAATTTGTTTAATACTGAAAGTGCATTTGCATTAAATAGGGCTGGCGTGTCACAAATCTTGAGCGAATGCGCCGCTCAGACCTATTAATATTGTGATTTCAGCTGTAGCTTTAATCTTCAAAAGTTTTATCAGTTGCTACAACTCCACCTTCGTGGCTGAAGTTTGGAAATAGAGCTCTAACAACGCTGATTAGATACATCTCTAGACAGGCCAAGTCTCCCCCAGGCACTTTTTTCTGTTTTCATTTAGCCTCTTATCCTCATGTGTTGATTTGACTCCTGCAACGCTGGGCATTCCCTGAAGCCTAGATAAGGTGGAGAGGCCTTGCATATTACAGTAAGGACTATTTTTGGCATGCATTTTCATTAGGCTAAATAGAAAGCTGAGCAGTGGTATTTGGTTCTTAAGTTGAGTCTGTTGTACCAGCTTCCCTTTGTGGCCTTGCCAAGGCTTAGCAGCGTAGGATGGAGAAGCTGCAAGGTTATTGGCCCGCTCTAACAAGAACTCAGAGAAGAGGTCAATTCTTTTGTTTTTCTTAACTCTTCTTACAGTCTGTTTCCATCTATTTTTTATTTTTTTTCTCAGAGTGCCTGTATCAATTTCCCACATTCCCAAGTGACGGAAGGATTTAAACTTACATTACAGCCTGTACTCAAATCCTTCCTTTGTTTTAGTCTTTAAAAGGAGTAGGGTTTTATTTTGCATGTAAATACATCTGAAGGCTCGAAATTCACAAGAACGTCTTAACTTCGTGCACAGAACACAAGGCCTATTTTTTTTAATTAAATAAAAGCAATTCAAGGTTCTGTCTCGATTAACAATATGTCCAAAATGAATATCCAAAGGTGAGCTACCACTTCACAAAAGCCAAGGTTATGACCAATTAATGTCTTATTTGTTGTAGATGGCCCTCTGAATGGTCTGAATTTGGAGAAAGAAAGATTAATTCTGACCAGATTAACAAGATAACTAGGTAGACTCAAAATCTACTTTAATTCTTCTTTTTTTTTTTGTAAATTGTTTAATAAAAATAGTTAACTTGTTTCTCTGACATTTTGCCTTCAGATTGTTCCTTTAAACTGAGGTTGTTTTTTTAATGACAATCAAACTTAACCTCAACTTTGCTATAAGAAAAAAAAAGGCTGAACCATCACCCTCTGAATATTTAGAAAGCGATAGAAATAAAACAAAATGTGCAGTCGCTTTTAGGACCATAAAAATTAAGTTTTGCACACAAAAACCCAACCAATGTAAATGTAAAATAGTTCAATATTTTCACAGTAATAATGCCAGCAAAAGCACGTTTTCATTGTATGTATATATATATATTTTTTAAAAGAGCAGCAACACACTTCAACTGGGCAAAAAAAGGACAATTTAGCAAAAATATTAAGTACCTCATTAGTCAGGTCTGACGTAATTTTATATATCTTTCACACAAGACATCTCCCATTTCTGTCTTCTTTGACTTAAAGCAACTGATTCTATCTCTGAATCCACATAACGTGGACACAAAATGTGAATAAAACCGAGGTTTCCCACCTTTTCAAGCAGAGTACCATCAGCTGGTTTATGTGTCGGATGTCCCGCTCAGAGTTGTCCACCTTCACCATTAGTCCGACAGTTTGTCTCTGATTTAAGGTGATGACTCCTCCAACTGGCAAACTTTTCCTCCAGCATAGAGAGAAAAACTCTTTCCACTCTGTTTGTCACCACGTCTATCTGGGCCATGTTGATTAGGAAGGAGTAGAGGCACTCTCCACACCATTTAGCATATGATTTGTCTATCTAATCACCTCAGAAACACAGCTTGTGCAGTACAAAACCAAGTCTGAGTTACAAAAATTGCCTAAACATTAGTTCCACCTATGTTTTTTTAAAAGTCAGATTTAAAAATAAAAAATGCAAATAGTGGCAGGAGCTGTATCACTTCTGGTGCAGTTTAGAGGCACTACTGGTAAAAAAAATCATTATATTTCTGCCTGAATAATCATGTCATGCAAAACTGATGGCAGTGCTCAGGTTTAGAAATCATGTGCACATGAATTTCGATGAAATTTCTGAGATTGAAATTGTTTTAAGATGGCAGCAGTCCACTTGGGCTTACAGCTAGTTTGGCCTGAACCAACTCATTGATCTGAGGCCATTCAAATAGCTTTCTGTAACAAGTAAGATGTTAATTGTTCATAGCCTTTTTTTTAAAGTGCTCCACACCAAATGATTTGAACTAGCTCCTTGAGCTCTGAAGCAAGACTTCTTGTTTCAATTTTAAACAAACAATTTTTATAGCCATTAATAAGGATATGTGTAGGAGCCATTTTCTTTGTTTTTCTCTTGTGCGTTTTCCTTTAGTTGTTCAAACCACCTGTGACTTTAAAATACAAAGAATCATTGCCTCAAGCCAAAGAAAACAGCAGCTTTGTCACATTCTGATCCATACACATAGATAGCTCCCTGAGGGTTTAGTGTTTGTAATAAATCAGCCTGCCTGTTGAATTTATTGAAGTTCTCATTGGCACAGCAGTGTTTTCTAACCAAAGATGGCAGCAGGTCTGTAAAGTTTGGCCATATTGAATTTTTAAAACTCTTCAAAAGGCCTTTGTCTTTTCATGCCTCCACAAAACTCAGGAAATCAAAATGGAAATTATAAAGAAAACAAAACAAAATTGGCTTTGTTATCAAAAAAATAGTTCACAAGTGGAAGCTGTGTCTGCTATAGTTTGGGCCTTTTGGACAGAGCAAAACACCAAACTGAGTGCCGGTGTTAGACTTTAATACACTCGCATGCTTTGAGGAACAGAACAAACCAGAGGAGAAGCGGATTAACGAATGTGTGTTTCAGACGGGGTCTTAGTAAAGGACGGGGCTTTAAACTGGGCTCATAGACGATGGGGAGTGAAAAAAAGAGGAGGGGAGGGTGTTAGATTTTCAGGACATCCGCTTTGTTGAAGTGAAACAGAGCGAAATGAGCTGTAAGCTTAGCAAAGCTCCCCAAGAACACAGAGTGATGTTACCGTCCACTGATGATGAGAGCCGCCATTCCGATTTCTCTTCATTATTATATACTGTGTATTAGCTGCAACATTTCTGTTTTGTTTTTATTTGTTTTGTATGTTGTAGTTGAAAATCTGGTTTATCATTGGATTTGCTGAAATACCGTCTGAAGGTTACCTCTCTGCACATTGTTAAATCTGCTTATTCCAGTCATCTGTGCATCATGGTTTCTCTTTGTTTTCTGTCTCCTTGAAGGGACCGTCCTTGGTAAATTATTGACATT
Organism: Kryptolebias marmoratus; assembly: GCF_001649575.2. Lineage (NCBI taxonomy): Eukaryota > Metazoa > Chordata > Actinopteri > Cyprinodontiformes > Rivulidae > Kryptolebias > Kryptolebias marmoratus. The sequence goes on from NC_051446.1 coordinate 22,476,231, forward strand.
CAAAAAAAAGCACAATTTTTGCATCTGCTAGCCACAAACATCTCTTGTGGTATATAAAAGAACAGAAGGGAGGATAAGAAAGAAGGAAGAGAGAATATACCATAGCAAAAAGAAAAGGAATAGAAGAAAACACAACTCTTTGTTGGGATTAGATGTGTTAAATTTGTGAAGTGAAGGATTTGCTGTTGTTCACTTGTGGAATGTGACCATGAAAACAGTTTTAGTTGATTTGTCAGAATCACTGAAAGTGGATGAGAACGTATTTTAATGATGTCTTTGAAAGGCTCGAAAGTCTTTTCACAAAATCCTTTTCTTTCTGGAATTTTAAGAGACACTTGCTATTTAAGGCTCAGTTCCTAGGAAACCTGATGATGTTCTGTGGATTACCAACAAAACTGAAGAATTTTCATTCACTCTGAAAAGATGCACAACTAATAAGTTTGGCAAATAAATTTATTCTGTGTGTAAATATTTAAACTACTACTTACAGTGGCATAGAACAGTTTGGTCAGTTTGGTGGTAGTTTTTGTTCTTTAGGTTCCATTTTTGAAGAAAAAAATACAGCAATTAGGTATGTGTTTTGTTCTTAAGTCAGAAGAAAAGGACTGTCATGAAAAGGTTTAGGTGCCTAAGAGGTTTTGAATCTGATATTTCTAACTTTAATGTGCTTGCTATGGCTTTGGAAAAAATTAAAAACCTTTTAAAGTAATCTATTGTCCACTGCCATGAAAGATGTTCAATCATGTAACTTCCTTTGGTTTTTAATGTTTGTTTGTCTGTTAGCAAAATATTTCATGAATGGGTGGGAAAATTGTAAAAAAAAAAACTCTCAAGAACTAATCATTGTACAGAATAATCCTTGTACAGAACCCCCCGGGGGTAATGGGTAAACAATAAATTTTCAGATTGTAAGAATTCATTCTCTCAGTTTAGGAAACCATGCACACAGATTTATGCATATGCATTTCTTCAAAAAATCCTTTCAACATGCAGCTGCTTGGAACTATAAGAAAATGACTTTAAGTAGCTGCTCCTCATCAAAGCAGAATGCAGTTTTTGGAAATAATATGATTTCAGTTTGTAGTTTTCCTCCGCTATTTTGAAAACTATAGTAAACAGAAAAAGATTAAGGTGAATTTCAGGTTGAGCTGCAGATGAGATTGCCTGAAAAGCAAATTAAATTCCTGTTTCACTCCAAAACGACCTTAAGACATAAGAGGTGATGAAGTTTTTTGCACAGCAGCACTTGTTTCAATGGCACTTATATAAAAAAGTTTTCCTAACCACAAAATTTAAGGTCAGAAGTTGTGCACTTAAACAAGCCTGATTGATTTTTCTAACCGGTCGTGTGGACAGATGAAGTTGAAATAGAACTTTTTGGCTGCAATGAGCAAAGGTGTGTGTGGAGGGAAACTCACGGTGCAGACTTGTGAACTGCTAAGTGTAGGAGGGGATCGATTCTGTGCTTTGGGCTTGTTTCATGCAGGCTCATGAAGAAAATTTCACCGGCAGCATTAAAGATTCAATGAAATACCAGCAAATTCTAGAAACAAAGAACACACCGCGTAATGAAAAGAAGGTCAGGGTGGCTTCGGCTGCAAAACATTAATTCTAAACACAGTTCGAAATCAAGAAAGAGATGTATTAATTTAATCCCATCTGTTTTTCTTTTTGTACATCTTCGTCATCGCCTCCTGCCAAAAGGTAAAGGTGGATATTTTTTTTTTGACTGCTTCAGTGCATGTGTCTGTTAGCAAAACATTATAAACCACATGATGAATTTATTAAACTTGCAGAAAATAATCATTGAATGTACATCTACTACTGAAAAGCTTTTGGAGTGAACCCATTTCAAGATGGCTGCCATAGCCAATCGAATTTAGCCCACATAAAAATGGCTAATGTTATTTTTAATAATATTTTCAACACAAGATGATCTTAGTCTAAAACTTGCAATGGGCGATATGCAATACTCAAAGGAATGGTAAATCTTTTTTTTATTATTTATGTTCTCATCAGGTTTGGATTTATAAAACCATGGATATAACTTGGAAAAGTATATTTTCTTACTCTGCAACCTTCCCCACATCATTCTTCCTCAAACCACTTTCTCTGCAACTTCATAACCGCAGTCTATAAAAGGGCATTGAAAGGCTGAATCATAGCGCCGCTGCTTTTGGAGCCTGGGCTTCAGATAAACACTGAAACAAAAGCCTGGCCTAGAAAGTTGTCACTGAAGATAAACATAGCAGGAGACTGGGAAACGGTATGTCCCAGCAGGACAGGCTTCCACTCGGTGTGTGTGTGTTCTGTGGTTGACAGCGGTTTAGTGTCTCCATCTGGAAACACTTGGTGTTTGCTTTGCTGTTTTAACTGGGGATGTGTGTTTTGTGTAACACAAAGGGGCCTGACCGACACACGTTTATGCACAGATAAAAACTTGCACAGTAAGGCACTGTACACAGAGAAGGGCTTTTTTGTGTGTGTTTGTTTGTTTCGCTTTGTCATCTGGGGGACCTGCAGACGGACAGTGCGATCGAACAGAGTAGCTCCGCTCTTAAAATAGAAACCCTGAGAAAAGTCAGGGGGCTTGCTGGAGACAAGACATCTGTAGATAAGAGACATAAAAAGAAAGAGGGGAAACGGAACAGCAAACAGGCAGGCGAGTCGGTTTTACCTGGAAACTCAGGAGGAGACCTTTTTATGTGGTTGTAATATCTGCCTGCTGCCAGGAAATGGTCTGACTCAGGAGGTATAGCAGCAAAATGCCATCAAGTTATCTGCCAAGCTATGTCAACTGAGACCGCATAGAAATACTGTACAGATCCATACAAAGCTGCAGCAGAAACACACACACACAGAAAAATCTGTATTTCTATGAATCATTCCAACTGATTTGTGGGACTGTCTGACAATGATTGGTGTTTTTACAAATAAAATATTTTAATTATTATTACTGCAACAAACCCGAGTATTAGTTTTAAAATTTAGTATTAGTTCTGATACCACAGAATGAGGCCAAACTCTCACTCTGCTGTAATTTGAGCTTCAGTGCCCTCTGTTGTAGCTGCTCTGACCTTGTATGCACATCAGTGTGAGTCCCATCCACACATTCAGCTTTAAAATGTATCTAACAAGAATAACATATATTCTCTACTTAAAAAAATAGAATAAAAAGTAAAACAAAAATAGAAGTCAGCTTTGATTTGGATCTTCAGACATCAAAAGCAAAAATAAGACGTCTTTTAATGTCCTGCTGCCTAAAAGCAAAAGGTGGAAAGATAATGTATTTCAGTCTCTGTGTGTGTTTCTGAAACTTCCAGAAAGTAAATATTAGATAAATGTAAACATAAACATTTAAAGTCACCCATATTCAAGATGGTTGCCACAACTAATCTACCTTTACCAACACAAAAATGGCTATAACTTAAAGCTACAGTTAATGAGCTCTTTGTGGTAGTAGCTGAGAGTCATCTTCAACACATATTGAACATTAACACATATACTGAGATGTGGCTGTGGCAGCCATCTTAAATTAAAACCCTGTAAATAAAAGCTGTGAGCAATATGCCTTTAATGTACACATGCCGTCACACAAGTTTGCATCCATGAACATAGACTTTGGTAGTGGCATCCAAGTATCACATTCTGTCACATCCCATCTTCTATGACAGCTCATTGATATTCCTCACCAACTTTTACTTAAGCACACACAATTACAGTACAAGAGTAATCCCACAACTATTGTGTAGCTGTAATAACTTTGCTGACAGTAAAAGCTGATCCGGCTGCCTGTGCAGCAGGGTTATTCTGAAGCTTAACCCAACTTAGCATGGCTCTCCACAAAACCTTTAAACCTTAAGGCTTCGATATTTTACACAAAAGCCACTCACAGACCCTTCATATCCTCAAATAGTCAGGCAGCTCTTTGCCACAGTCCATTAAATAGGTATTAATGCTACTTTTTCCTTAAAGCTTCACCTAACCTATCAGAAAATGTTTTTCTTCATCCTCTCTTTTAGACTTTGTTCTGCTCGGTTCATCTGCCTGATCAAAGACCCCGAGTTCTACCTGAGATGAGACACGAAATTTATATATTTACTCAGGTCTATCTCGTTTTCAGAACCACGGGTTGCTGATAAAAGCCGATCCATTTTAGGGCACCAACTAATAACATACTCCATCACTCTCGATCAGCATGAATGATGTTGCAAAAAAGAACAGTGGTGGTTTGAAGCTCTGCGTTGCACGGTATCTGATTTACTGGAAGTTTTATGAACAAAAACGATGCTGCCGGGGGCCTCGTTTATGGAGCAATTTAGGAGATTCTCACTAAAATTGATTAGGAGCTTAAACACGGAAACAGCATCCACCAAAAGAATAATCAGAATATCATCTTTCAGTAACTGTGGAACATATTTCACTCCTCCTCACGAACAAGCCCAGTTCTTGTGTGATGCAGGGATGAGGGCGTAGGTGAAGGTTTAGAGCTTTGTCTTTAAAATTTAGATTTTTTTTTTCTTGTTTTTTCAGGGGCACACATCAGGAACAGTGCTTTAAGTACTGCACTCTATCTGATGTGTTTGTTCATAACTTAATGAATTAATTCACCATCAGCAGAAGTTATTAATGCTTTGTGAGCAAGTGGCCAGCAACACCAACATTTGTTTTCAGTCTAATATTTACATCAAACCGATCCACCTGCATTCTTTCTAGTTGTCTTTGTCGTCTTACATGTCTCTGTTTAGCTGGACACATTTACAGAACATGGTTATAGTTTGCAAAGTAGAAAATAGAACAGCTAAGTGCAGTTTTTAGGAATTCTGAGGAGGAAAAAGAAACAATCTTGCATCTGTTAATGTGAATGAAACCGTGACAACTGGCATATTGACTTTTGGAAGGGCTGCGCCATTTTGTAGGGAAATATTTTAACCATTACCTTTTGTGATTTACAAAAAAGGGCTTAAAAAATGCAAGCGGTAACATTAGAAAATTAGTCTTAGGCCTTCTCCACACAAATAGCTTTCCAGAACATTTTTCTTTATTTGTCATTTTCAGAAATATCAATGAAACTCTCAAAAAGTATCATTGGATAACCTTTGGAGCCAACCCCATTTAAGATGGCTGAGATTCTAAGCTAAAATTTGATGTGGTAGTAGCTAAGAGTCATTTATAACGTGTACTCTGAGCATGACATCTTGTAATGTTGCATGAAATTGCACAAACTACAACTCCATCATTTCTCAGCGTAAGATGATCTTAGTCTAAAACACAAGCAGAAAAGGCGATAATCACTTCTTCAAGGACAGCCAGGTCTTTCATTTTATATGCTTCTAGCCAGATTATCAGTCAAAAATAAAGCTTCAAAAATGACACTGAAAATCAAAATTTCAAACTATTTCCTGCCCTGGAAGTCATTTTTTTTTTTACCTTTGATCTTTGTGAAAGTATTTTACTTTTGTGAACTGTGTCTAGAACTTGAATTGCAGTACTTCCTGTGAACAGGAGAAGTTTTACATTATAGTTGGAGTGTTTTCCTTTGTTCTTCGGTGAGAAACATTCGAAAGCAAACTCTCACCTCCAGAACCCTTCTAACCTTTTCTTTCTATCTGACACTTGTGCAACCTTGCTCCTCGACTTTACATCTCTCCTCCAGATAAAATGTTGCTTTTATTCTTGACATGCAAAACCCAACGCACAGCCGAAAGAGCTCACAGGTGGGAGTGAGTAAAGGAAAAAGGCTGATGGAAGTGTTTGCTCCACACAGAGAGCCTTCTGATGTGGGTATTAACTTTTTTATTTTCTTTTTTCCCCCCAATCTTGGTGAGCATCATCTTGACCTTTTCTGCTTCACTTACACCAATCGCATCTAAATACAATACCTCTAATTTAGTGATGACCAGCTGAGGCAAGATCAATTTTTGTTCTGCCTTACTCGGTTTATCACTGCTGTGAAATCTATGAATTTTTGAAGTGAAAAAGTACTCAAGAGTGAAGGAAGGCATGATGGATGAAGAGGAATGCACTTGATGCAGTGGATAGTGGTTTTTTATTCTTTAATAGAGATCTTTTTGATCTTGCAAAAACATATAAATTGATCTTCACAGTCCCAGAACAGAGAAGATCGTGAAGCTGATTGAACTGAGCAGTTTGTGTGGCCTTTAGGGGCCTTTCATTCCCAATGTTTGCCCAAAATTTCTACTTCTTTTTTCTTCTTTCCGTTGTTCTCAATTTCCAAGCTTTCTATTGAAAAACAAAGATTGACCCGTCATATGCCATATATTTGGCTCAGTGGATCATAAATTCCATCAGACCAAGATGAGTGATTGGAGTGGACTCACTTCTCAATTTGTGGCATCCCACTGTCATACGATGGGGTTGTTCGGCTAAATTCATTGAGCTAAAGCCTTCTAGCGAAGGGTTAGGATCATCTGATATCTGGTAAACAGCTCTCTACATGAGTCAACAGGCAGAAGTAGCCTGGAAAAATAATAATTTTTGAGGAGGAGTGAGAAGCAAATTGGAATATTGGTTATGAAATCAAAGGAGATGTGTAGTGTTTGATCTTTTATAATCAGATATTCATTTTTTTGTGTTGGTGAAGAAAAACAAACTAAATTAAAGGCCTAGCATTCTTTGAAGAAATGCATATTACCTGCCACTTTTCATGAAAGAGTTTAAATTCTATGCATATCTCACAAGGTGTGTTAATGCTTGGAGTTTGTGTTGAAGATGACACTCAGCAACTGCCACATATGTTTTACTTAATTGTTTGTCATTTTGAGTAAAATATAGTCATTTGTATGTTGGTAGAATAGCAAACATCTTGAACTTGGTTAATCCCTAATGTCATTCTACTGTAGATGCACATCCAATGATTACTTTCTGCAAGTTTTCTTAACTCTCCTGAAGCCCTCGTAAGTGAAGATAGGAAAAGAAGTCGTTGTAACTTTGGGTCAATTTAACCCGAAGGCCACAGGAGGGTTAAACTTTGACCAATATGTCTTTATGTAGATAAATTCCCAACAGATTGTTACAGTTAATGCTAAAGTTTTAGGCAAAGATGTCCCACAATATTAGAGCTCAGACTGCTGCAAATGACTCTCAGCTACAACCACACCCACCAAATGTTAGCTCAACGTCTGTAAAACTGAATGAATGATGGCCTTTGGTTGTTGTCTAATGTATAAAACTTGAAGTTTTTGTTGGGGATGTCTTTCGGCTACTACAACACCAAATTTGAGCTCAGTATCTGTAAATAATAGCTGAGCCATAGCTATTTTTGTATTTGCTCATTTTGTTTTTTTTTTGGGTTGAGTCCAAAACTGAATCAGTTGTCGATGTTCACTCAGTGATTTCTTTCTGAGGCTTTCATCAGAATTCATCCACTAGTTGATGAGATATTTTGCTAACAGTACAGACAAACAAACACATAAAAACACACACACATGGGCAAAAACATTATCACTCAGCCTTTGGTGACAGGCAATAAAAATAAATTGCTGTCCAGTCAAACGTGATCCTCTCGACTAAAAAAAAAATCTACATTGAAAATAAAGCTTGTCATAAAGGTTCAGGATGTACAAATGAGGCTCTTCTTCTCAGTCTGACAGGGACTGGGGTTGCCTTTTTTCATAATCAACCTCCAGGTTCGTCATACTGCTTCTCCTCAGCTCCACTTCCTTCATCTCCATTTGCTGTCAAATGCTATGACTTTCATGTAAAAGGCAGCAAACGGTTCTTTTCTTCAACTTTTCAAATCACCTCAAGCTGCATGTTAGACATGCTGGCAAATACACAACGACCATTTGGGTTCTTCTTTTTTTTTAAATTCATTTTTGGTCCATTATTTGTTTAAAAAAGAAAAAAAAAAGGCATGTGGTGTGTTTCCTCAACAATTAACTTAGTGCACAGGCAGGTTATTATTTGTGTTTACAACGACATGCAACAGCTGGGAAACCAACACCGCCTTTTAATCTTCTCTGTAGTATTTTCTGATGTCTGTATCAAATATCTGAAAAACGGTTTTTGTTAGTTTTTATATTAGATTAATTCTCAGACACATATTACAGTGTTTTTACCCATCACTCATGCACCATAACCATCCTGTTTTTCTCTTTGCATCAACAGCTGTTGAACCAAGAAACACAATATTCTGTGTGATTTCATTCAGAGGACTTGTGGATTACAGTACATCACAGGATTAGGGCCATCTCCCCTCCGTAACATCTGTTTTACTATAAAGCCTCACAGAGATTACAGGGGAAAACGGCGTGCTCTGTTACAAACACACGGGCACAAGATGTAATCTCATCAAGCGATTAAAATCCGAGTTCTCTCTCAACGCAAACTGAAAAAAGTAGAACAAAGAGGCAGCTAAGGTGGTGAACTTATTAAAATGAAAACACTGAGGAGGCAGAGATTCCGTTTTTTTCTGTATTTTTTAATTAAAAAGCTTCGCTGTGTACCCATGTACAATCATTTAGCTGCTGCATTGCATTACCTTTTAACAAAAAAGGATGCTCTAAGAAATTTTACTTCATTAAAATTCCCCTTAAAAAACAAACAGTTCTCTTATTTATTTATTTTTTATTGTGCTCACATTGAGTCGTACAGATGGTTCTGTCACAGGCAGGTTTTGAATTACTGGAATTCAATCCAATCTTTGGTGCTCGGATACGGAGATAAAATAAATTTTTCTTTGTTCGGTTAAACTTTTTTCACTAGTTTGAGAGATTTATTTAGGAGTTTGAGTTGAAATTTGTTACTTTTTTCAACTGTTGCTCTCCTTTTTTTATTAAAGTGTAAATTATTGAGAGGCATAAAAAGAAATCTTTGTAGTTAGATCTATATTGATCAGGAAATCTAAGGTATACAAGCACCATAAAAGGTTACATTTTAATAACCCGGGGAAGTCATTTGCTGTGAGGAATTTCACTGATGTCTGGCTGAAGTTTTATTGTAAAGCATTGCTTTCAAAAAACAGTCTTTGTATTGTTGTTGTTTTTGTTTATTTGGCAACAACATACCAAAGTTAACCTCACAAAGTTTTCAGAGCTCATCTTCGGAGAACCGAAACTCAGAACTTTGCAACAAACAAACGTCTAGAGATTGAACGTGACATCATTGCAGATATCACTCTTAGTGGGAAATAAATCCCTGACTTAATGACTGCTTCTTAAAAACACAGAAAATATGGACAACAGCTTTTGTGCATTCAACAATACAAACAGATTCAGCCACAAACTGGGATTATCTTCTTACAAACTGTCAAAAAGTAAACAGAAGAGACGAATGGGTTAATAAAAGACATCGGGGACAAAAGAAACTTGGATTTCCCACAAACATCAGTTATGTTTTTTAAAATGTTTTTTTAACAATTTGCCAAACTATAAAGTAGATAGGCTGTTTAGGGTTTTCTTTTCTCTTTGTTTAATAGCAAAGGTTCTGTTAGTGTTTTTTCAGGGAAAACAATTAAGTATTTTTGATCTGTATTGTGAATAAGTGTAAAGAAATGAGCAGGTCTTGTCAGATTTATACCTTGCATGTTGTTGTGTTTGTGACTATTTTGAATGACACAACTACAGGAAATAGGGGAAGAAGTACAGAAATTCACAGGTGCAGTTAATTGGACAATTAGTGCAGCCGTTCTCCAACTCACAGACTCTTGCAGTGCTATTGCAAGGCCAGTGGAGTTCACAGACATCTACTCAAGTGTTTCCTTGGAAACTTCAAATTAAGACAAAGCCCCTCTGCAGTGTAGTTCTGACTTCAAGCTTTTATGTCAAAAAAAGAAGAGGAAATGGTCGGAAACAGGAACAGAGTTCAACAGCTACAGGCCAGCAGGCCATCTAAAGAAGACCACCCCCCAAAGGAAAATGCTGCTGTAAAAGTGGTGAGACCTGCTGTGGAGTGGCGTGGTAATTTCACTTATATGTTTCTTCACCATCTTCTTTTCTCTCCTTGTCCTCTATATAAATGTCAGTACTTCGGCTGTGTACTCTGGGATGCCCAACAAATTTAAATTTCCCATCTAAATAATCAAAAAGAAGCAAGGTTGAAAGTAACAGAACTTTATTTTAGCTTTTAAAAGTGTTTTAGAAGCTATTTTGTTTTTCTTAGGTTGAACAGAAGCTGTGTTAATCAGAACATATTGCGTAGCAAAAAGTTATCCTTCTCACTTTTCTCATCTAATTTTTGCTGTCTGTGGAGCCATTTGCCTTAATGAAAACCAATTAATCCTTCCAACAAAGAAGTTTTTTTTTTTCTAATCTTGTTTTCCAGTCATGTGTGACACACACAGGTGGGTAGTATGGGATGAAGATTGACTCTTGATACATTTTTATTATTTGCATGACAATTTATGCACCGTTCTCTTCTATTACATTATTAAACCCCTGGTGCCTTTAGTCTACTTTAATCACAAGAGAAAAATGGCACATTACTTCTGCTTAAATTCAAATTCTCTCTGCTTCACCGTATCTACAGCCAGTTTGTAATCCCTCAGATCCACCTGCCTCTTTCAGTAGTTTACTGAAAGGAAAAAGTCACCTGCCATATTGTAAACGCACACAAACAGGTACACACTGAAATAGACAGAGCATATACTCCCTACCATCCACTTCTAATTAGGAGCTAATTATCTAGGCAAGTGTAAACAATCTCAGCAGATGGCAAAAACCAGGGCATTAGCACTAATGACCTTGAGCAGTGTGAGACCAGAGGCTTCAAATCAGAAACAGCCTCTCCGTTATGATATGCTGCATTATAATTAAATGCCACGCATGACATCAACCAAGGTTACAATTAGAATCATTTCCACTAACTGAAATTTAGTTTTGTTGCGCTTTATATAGAAAGTTTCAGTTCTGAGTGATTCAGTTTGGTTATTTCAGCATTATTGCAAGGGCTGGATTGTGCTTTTGCATTTCTTTATGCATTGGTTTTATGGCTTTTTCTTCTTATGTTGGGCATTACCTTTGGCTCAGATTTCATATTCATGATGGAGGTATCCTCAAAAATACTGCCTTAGAGATTTACAGTTCTTACTATGTCACAAGGCTGATATATCAGCTCTTTCCAGATAGAGAAAGATATTGGTAAAGAATCCTAATCCAAGCATTATATTACAAAAAGACTGAATATCATTTTAAAAGAAGTGTTATTGCTTTATTGATTTGGTGTCACCATAGGTTTTTGTCTACTTCTGTTGTATCTGCTTCAGATATGCTGTGTGCTGTGGGTTTTTGGCATTTTGTCACTATTCCTGACCATATTGGAAAATTATCTGTGAAGTGATTGTTTATTCAAGCTTTATTGTCTATAAATGAGAGCTTAATTTAAAGTCCTAACATTTCTTGATGGAATGCGTATCGCTCGCCAACTTTTACTGCCGCTGTTTTAGGCTAAGGTCATCTTACGCTGAGAAATTACAGATTTATAGCTGTTGTGGACTTGAAAAATAAACATTGTGTGTAATCTTATGTTATTGTGAGAGGTCATGCTCAGAGAATGTGTTGTGAATCATTCTCAACCATTACCACATGAAATTTATCTTGTTTATTTGTCTGTTTTACAAATTATGTGTAAAACTGACTGAGGTATATTATGGGATAATAACAGAATATTTAGTCAGCCATATGCATGCAAAAACAAATGGAAACTGAATAGAAATATGTTGGGCTTTTTTATAGTTATACAAACGCTAACAAGTGGCTTGGTTGAGTGTGCGCAAATGTTTATAAACCAATAATAATTGCAAATCTGTTCACAAAGGAACATTTTGCTCATTATTGATATGTGTGTGTGCGTGTGTGTGAAAAGTAAATTGAACATTCTTTTTGATTACGTACAGCTCATACAAGAGTTTTTCATCAGTTGTTTAAATAAAAATGCATTTAGTTACAGATTACAAAAATCAACAATATATTGATGTTTTTCATAAGAGCGCTGCTGTTCTCTGGGCTACATTTACTGTAGTTAAGAAATTACTGAGATGAACTCTTCTACCCTGTTTTAACTTTGCATAAGAATAGCAGCTCACTCCCAGTAGCTACAGATGTGTCTTTATATTCTTTCATGTGTATCAATGTTGGCTGTATGATGGCATTCCTTGTCATGACTGTCATACCTTCCAATCAAAACACAGTTTGTGTTTACCCCAGAGAGATGTATTTATTGAAGGGAACCAAAACACTAGCTGACATACCACAGAACTATAAGAGGACTGTATTTCTCCCAGTTTTCTATACCTCCTACACAACTGAACCGCTTCCAACAATGTGTTTATTTCTTCACTTAATGTCAATGCTGCTTCTTCTTTCGGTTAAGAGCGTGAGCACAGAAAAAGTTAGTTATAAAAGAACAAAGAGTTTTGAGCAGAAAAAAAGGGTTGGTGGAAAGAAGGCATGAGGAAAGGGGAAGCAAAAAGGCTTCATTGTTTGCCCCCCACCCCCACCCCACCTCCATGTGCAACATAAATGGCAGAGGCAAGAGCCTTTTGGTGTCCTGCTTTTGAAGAACCTGAGCCCTTCCTCTCATCCTGCCTGCCCACCTTGGCAAAGACCTTTCTTTGGTTCCTTTTTTTTCCATTTTTACAATGAGCGCACACTTCTTTCAGGACAATGCATCACAGGACTGTGTTTGGCTCTGATCTGCATTATAAGAGAAGCCTGATGTGGCTGGTAAGAATAGACAGACCTGGGTTAATTGTATGAAGAATCCCTGTCTGGTTTTCCTGTAGTACCTTGGTGATGAATTAGGCTACACACTATATAAAACTGAACCCTTTGAAAAACTTTAAAATGCAAAAACTGCACAGAAATGAATGCTTATGTAGTAGTAATAGTCATATGACCAAAATGTCCATCCATCTATTTTCTTTTCCTGCGTTTCCTTGCAGGGTTGAGGGTAGCTGGTGTTTATCTTTGGCGGTCATTGGGCGAGAGGCGGGTACACCCTCGACAGGACGTTGACAAAACTCTTAATTAGTTACACTTTTTTGAGTTATCAATAATACCTGTATGGCAAAATTATTTGCTGAAAATATTCATTGCTTGGGTGGAAAGATGGCCTGTGTGCCAGAAATACTTGAAGAACTGAGTTGATCAACTTTGCATTGTATATTAGTATGACTTTGCCATTGTGTGCAGTTTGTAGTAAATTTAAAGTGACATTTCTCAATAAAATTTTTATTTTTTAGTTTGCTCACCTAAACATGGTCTTGTTTTGGATTATATTTGGTATAAATAAAGACCTGATTTGTTAAAGATAAATGTTCTGAAGGCAAAATAATTCAAGACACATTCACAAAAAAGTGCCTTCTCAATAAAAAGACAGGAAAAGTCGAAGCAGCCTAATATATTGTAGATGTCTGCACAGTAGTGAGCTACCAACACTGTTTTAGACTCAAGGACCCAGATTTTTTACTGACACTTTGCTACTGTTTCCTCAAGTACCCACTTTGTATCCATTTTGCTCCTCTGCACAAGAAACTCCTTCCACATCCTGAACTGTAATGTTGTAGTACTGTTTGTGCATTAGAATACAAAGTTAATGCTGAACAATTGTAGGTTGACTGTACAAAGATTTTTTTTTTTGTATTCTAGTAAAAAAGAGGCATTATTCTCCATGGCAGGCAAACACAGATGTGCTATTTTGATGGAATAGTGAATACATGTTGGTTTGTACCTGAATATCCTCTGTATGAGGCAGAGGAACAGTGTGCTTTATCAAGAGAGTGAGTGGGGCTGTGATGCCAATGAATGCAGACCTGAAATATAAAAGAGAAGCAGCACATATGTGTGTGGGTTTGTGCATGTGTGCACGCATAGTAGTGAGCGCAGTCAAGCTGGCTGGGACACTGTGAAGATGGTGGCCATTTGCATATGCTTTTGTAACATCAGGTAATCGCTGCTTGCAAAAAGTCAGCTGATAGGATGTCAATCCAATGCACCTCACCCGTCATGAATGTTTCAGCTAGTGATGGTGAGGGACGGATCTGACCTTCAGTTAGGGAGCAAGGCAGCACAATTAGACAAGATCTCTCCTCCTTTCTTGATCTTCATCTCTACGTTTCTGTTGCCATTTAGGCAACATGCCTTGTTCAGCTCCCCTCCCCTGTCCAGGTCAGCACCTTTTCATGGTAAAACTGCAAATGAGGATGAAAGGGGTGCATCTAATCCAAACCAGCATGTTGTTAAAGTAAAAGAGCACATAAGAGATGAGGTGGCCTTGAGGTGTTTTCTCCAATCATGCAGTCTGAGTCCTTTTAATTCACACACCACATCTTCATCTGATTCCTCTTCATCAGATTAGGGATATACCCAAAACTGTTGTGCACCTTTCAAATAGTGCATTTGCTACTTCAGAAAAGCACAATACAGTTTCACCACACTTTCCTTTTAATTAAAATTTGTCTAAATAAATGAGTAGAAGAAATGATATTACCGTTAACACAGTGTCTTTATAAAAGACACCGTGCTAACAGTAATATAATTTCATGCATTTTTATGCATTGTTAACAGTGTTTTAGCTGTAATAACTTGTTTCCAACCTTGCTCAGTAACTTCTTAGTGTTAGCAGTTTAGAATCATTTTATGCTCAGTGCTCGTTTAATTTTGACAGCTTTCAACAAGGTGACTATGGTTCATTAATGACTCAAATCTCATACTTTTATCTAAAGAATCAGATGACTTTTATTCATGAACTAAATGCAAGGTTGATGCTTTGGCCTGCTCAAGAAGTGTCCTTGGTTTTCACCGGTGATGTATGAATAGGTCAGTTGGAGACATTATCAAGTTTTTTATGAACTTTAACTCCAATTATGGGACTGTCATGGAAAAACTGATCATAATTTTTAAGCTGATTAAAAATTATATATTGCTTACTGCTTCGTTTAAGAAAGTTCATGCTTTTTAATATCTGAGGTTGTTTTTTTTTTCTAATATCAAGAAATATTAGGAAGAATAATCAAAGTGCACCCGCAGAAAAATGGCTTGTCTTTAGATTGTCTTCTCTTAAAGTCGGCATTGTTATATTTCATAGATGCTTTTAAAAGAATTAAATAGAAACCAACTGCTCTGTGTGTCATCTATACATGTTGGTGGTTACAGCTTATTGGCTTTTATTTTCCTGTGCTATAGTGGATGATTGCTGAAAAATAAGTGCTCCCATTAGGTTTTTCTTCTAATTAAAGTGGGACCTAATCTGTTGGTTTGTTCGCAGCCCTTTCAATTATCTGATCTCCTGCACTGCAAATCCAGCTTCAGTTGTGCTGTTCATGAATTAATGTCACCATCATTAGTGTTACGGCAGACAAACAATAGTCAAAGTTATGAACGTGAAGGCGTAACTAGTTTGATATTTTTAAGAAGTTACGGTGCAATGGCACACAGGGTAATACAGGGAAAAAAAATTATGAAAAGAGTAAAAGAATATATTGATAGCATGGAGCTAAGGTGTACTAACAGCAACAGAAATAAATGAGAGGACAGCAGAAGTGTGAGAGAACAGGTCACTGATAAAAGAAAATGGAGAATGGGTTTAGGATGTCTAAAAGACAGGTGAAGCCCCACAATTTTCAATAGACGTGTGATCTCACCATAAACTGTGATGGGCGCAGGACCTCTGATGGATGGTCCAACCTCAGCCCTATTCGCGGTGTCATTAGGCAGGTACATTCGAGACACTTGTCTGAATGCAGCTTGTGCTGCTTCTGCCCATTTATCACAAGACTGCTGTTTTTGCTGAAACTCTGAAAAATAGAATACTCTAATTGTACGAACAGAGGAGCTATGGGAAGAGAAGATGTAAAATCAATTTGACATGTAAAATCAAAAAGTCATAACCTCCCCTGCAGGCTTTAATTTTATCAAGTTAAATGTGCTTAAAAAATAATTGAACACAATAATAGGGATTTGCTTTTATTCTCTTTTTCTATTATTCATTGGCTTACCTACACAGTGTAGAGGATTGGAAAAAAATTATATATAAAACTGTAATTGAAATTTGTCTTTGGCTTGGATTCAGTGGGCTCCCTCGTATCTTTGTATTTGGATTCAACACCTCACTTACAGTACTTCATATGGTCTTTTCATAAACTCAACCATTATCTTTATCACAGTTCTGTTACTCCAATATGAGCTAGACCCAGCATTTGGTACTTACATAAAGCATGGTTGGAAACTAATTTTTCCAACTAAATTGCACCTGTATTCATTTTATAGCACGCTGTAAAGACGTGCATGAGATATGTAATATGAAATCTTGTTCATTTTTTGGTATTAACAATGGATGATTGGAGAATTATGTAGGAGTAAAAGGTTTAAAAGTTTATGGCATGTTTCTCTTTTATCATGACTAGATTTATTGCTTGTATAAAAAGAAAATCAAACTTTATATAACCAAAAGAAACATCCTATTTTCAAAATACAGTTGAATTATGTTTGCAATATTTAGGTCTAATATAACTTTTTTTTTTTTTATCTGACTGCAGCATCTGTTGCTTCAATGTTAAAGAAATAAAAGATATGACCACCAAGAAAACCCCATTTAGCTTGGTTTGGCATCATCGTTTGGCTGGGACAATATGGAGTCTGATTGAAAATGGCCACTGTAAGCTGGAGTGCATCTCACATTTTTTCGTTGTTCTATAAAATGTTGAGGAATGCCACTTTGTAAAAAGCCATGGAGTGGCTGAGTGTCTGCTTTGAGTGTCCACTTTTGGATAGAGGCTCATCAAACAACGGGGGATGTGGTCATGGAGGTGGGAGGCAAGTCTGTCAGTCACAGCTCAGCCAATACACTTCCATTTGAGGAAGCTGTCAGTCACCTGAGAGGCGCAGTAATGGCATGGTTGTCACCAGAGAGAAACAGACTGAGAAGAAGTTTTGGAGGAAAAAGAGGGAGAAAAAATTATTTGGTTAAAATTGAAGAGAAAAGCTGCTTCTCCTTTCAGACTGTTTCTGCTTTTGCTTCCGATATCTGTTAACGCTTCTTCAGAATTATCGTTTTAGTTATGGTTTTGTTAGTAATTCAAAGGAAGAAAGATTATTAATTTGTAACATTTGTGTCATGTAACAAAGAACAAAGATGAGAATATTCCCATCATGGTTATCTGTAGTGAAAAAGTTCAAGTATCTGGGTTTCTTGTTCGTGAATATTGATACGATGGGGCGGAAGATGAACCAATGATCCGGGGCCTCATCCGCAGTAATGAGGGCATTGCTCCAATTGATTGTGGCAAAGAAGAAGCTGAGGTAAAAGGTAAATGTCTTAACTGGTGTGTCAACATTTTAAGCCCCATCTATCACAAAGTATGGATCATGACTGCAAGAACAAGATCCTGGATACAAGCAGCTAAAATGAGCTTCCTTCATCATATCCTGGCTCAGCATTAAAGTGAGGAGCTCCATCATCCAGTTGAAGCTCTACTTCCACTGTTCCTCATCAAAAAAGTTGGCTGAGGTGGTTCAGGCATCTGATTGGAATGCTTCCTGGGTGCAACCTTCAAGTTTTCTGGGCAGATCCCAGGAAAGACCTAGAACTCGCAGCAGGGAATGTATATCCTCACCTTGGGATCCCTTAGAAGGAGCTGGAGAGTGTCACTGGGAAGAGGGATGGCTGGATTTCCCTCCGGGACCCGTTGCCTTTTTGACCCAACAACAAAGAAGCAGAAAAAAATAGATAAATATATGGCATGATTTTAAAATGTAGTTTTTACTGACTTTTTTGTTGAGCTAATTTGATTTTATGTTTATGAAATAACAAAGTGTAGTGTTTTGTTCTTCTTTAATCACTAATGAGGCCACTTGTGGGCAAAAAAGTCTTATCTACACACATGTGTATTTGTGTTTTTTCAGTTGTTGTTCATGCAAAGAACTTATAGACTTTGGCTGCAGTAACTTCAGTATATTCCCACTCAAAAATCCCAGAGGAAATGTCTGGGGAAAACCACTTCTTCTGTTCAATTCAATCTTCAGTCAGATTTCTGTATATGTTTTCAAAGCAGTTTATTCACCACAAAGTGCTCTTAGTATTCATGTTTTGAGAAAAATGTTCCAGTTCAACCTCAATGGAATTTCAAACTAAAATCCCAAAGAGAAACCTTTTTTTTTCTTTTCCTTTAAAACTTTTTTTGGCTGAATCTCAACCAAAAATTGTGCTCTCCAAAGGAAAACATGTAGAAATAGTATTTTTGATAAACTTGTGAGCCTCTTAAATCTCAGCAGCTTGCAGCATTTGGATACATCATTATATCTATCTCAGCTGTCTTGTTCTTTTATGAAAAGTTCCACACAGACAGACATATCTTTCTACACCAGAGCTATCCCAAGAGTCTCGACTATGGGTAAAACGGGATTTTCAAAACGGCACAGAGAATTTCATACACATACAGAAAGCTTTGTGATTTATTCCAGTCGGTTATTGAACCTTTTAGGGATCTTGGTGTACTTTTTTGATAAGCAGACTTAAAGCAGCTAAGCACTTAAAAAGGGAAAACTAAAAGATTAAAGTATTTCTCTTAAAAAAAAAAAAAACTTTCATACATAATTTGTCAGCAGTTGGTTAGCTTAATTTTGTGTTCTTTCATCAAGGGGATGGGAGGGAAGCATCTTTACTATCCAAAAAGTTAGGACCACTAAACTTGATTAAAAAAATCTTTTTATGATAGAAATACGACAGACTGGGTCTGCGCTTTAGCTTGTTTTTTCTTCATCTCACTTATGTTTACATTTAGGTGACGCCGTTTCAAAGGAGCAATTAAGTTTGATCTGGAGCCAGCTACAGACGCTGTTGTCGTTAAACAATGTTGACATAGTTTGTTTTTTTTTGCACCTGTATTTGTCCATCATCACTGTATTTGACTAAGAAATTGTAGTTTTCCAAAATAGCAGACTTTATAGATAATGGGGGGGGATTAATCTTTGTGTTCTCTATGGTCTTTCATTGTGGTTCTGCTTCATTTTCTACATTTTGAATGTTGTGTGGCAGAATGTAGATTGCTGCACTTTAGTTCTGCACATAAATGTTCTGCATGTCTACAGGTTTGAAACATGGCTTCATTCATTCGGTACAGGTGCATGCTTAACCAAAAGGCCTGTAACAATTTTTTTTGGTATGTTGCACCATTAAATCCCTGCAAATATGTATTGTAAAAAATTATACAAAACTGCACTCACAACAAAATGAACTTGTGTTTGTGTTCAGTTTTTTCTGCGATTCATCTGTTCTGCAAAAGCTTGTATTTTCAGACAGAAAGGAACTTAAATTCTTCATACATTTTTCACTTTGCTTGTTGCTGCTTCCTCAACAAGACAAAATAGATAGCCTTGCAGAGTTCAGGAAACAATTTGACAGTAAACTGACCGTCTAGAGCCTGCAGGCGCCTTTGCAATAAAATATCCCATGCTAATACCCACCCAAGGCTTCTGGCTTAGAGTTTCAATGTGCAGTGATGTAAATAAGACTCTTGTTTTCACTCATAACCTAATCCTTGGACTTTATTATGGAGTGCAGAGAATGTTTTTGTACCTCCAGCTTTATAATCACCCTGCTTCTTCAACCCACTTTCATCTTTTCATCCCATTCTTTTATTCTTTATCCATTTTTCCGGTGACCTGACTGTACGGGTACAATAAACTGTGGCCTGACCACAAATAATACCCAAATCGAAAGCTCATTAATGTGAGATTATGCTCTCTCTGAATAGCCAAAGTGAGGTCTCATTCTGTGCTTGTATATAGTCCAAAGTTGCAAGCACAAAAGGAACAAACATTGACCCCTGCAGGAGCATGAAAGACTACAGCAGGATTTTGTAAACACCTCCAACATGGTATTATGACCTCTATTTTAAGAAGTTAAAAAAATATATGAAATAAATGATAGAAGGAACTATTTAGTTCACTTACTGGACATCTTTAACGTATGTTCCCTCCTGCTGCTCCATTTTAAATCTTCAAATAGTTATCTAGCAGAAGCAATTGGAGGGTATGGAAAGCACAGACCAAACCAGCCATGATTACTGTATAAGAAAACAGCAGGAGGTCAAATAAAATGTATAACATAGGATAAGAGGAAGCTAATTGGCTTGCTGAGCTGTGATAACCAGAGCCCTTCATTCCCTTGGCTTTATTTAGACCTAACCTTCATTAGGTGAGTACAAAAGGGACAGAGGAATGATCACATTTAGCAAGAAGAGGTGGAGTAGGAGTTTATCCTCTGTGTGTGTGTTGCAAGAAGACAGAGAGGTGGGGGGTCTTTGTTCCTATGTGTGTGTCTTTGTCTCAGTGTGAGTGTCAGAAGATGAGCATAGAGCTTCCAGCTGAGACAGGGATGAGATGGATGAGGTGTGTGATGTGTTTATGCGTGCTGTTAAGCGTGTGTGGACATTTTGCCTGGTGCTGATAGCAAAGTTGGTAGGAAAAGAAACGGTAACCAGTGAAATAATGCCAGAGGTCTCTATTACAGAATGTGTGGCTATACAAAACACTCACTGATCAATGCAAGGGCATTCATATGTATATTGTGGCAAACCTATGTAATACATAGCTAAGATAACACTAAAATAGTGAGAAAATAATGTGACATTAGAAATGGCAGACTAAAAAGCCCTTTCCTGTATATTAAAGCCCACTAACATGACTGTGAGGTGGATCTGTTATCTGCTGTAATCCACAGTGAACAAGCGGTGAGATGCTGGGTAATGGCCTCTCTCTCAAACTACCTTAGCTATCAAATGTTCTAATCATCTTCACTAAGAGGAAATTTACACTATTATCCCCAAATGTCCTTTTCTTTTAAAGTGAATAGTGTCTCAAATCACTTCATGTTATTCTGCACAATGTGGCCACTTTCATCTTGAGAGAGTTAGAAGCCCAGTCGGTAACCTTTTAACTGTATTGATCACAGGTCTTACTTGTAGTAAAAAAAAAAAGTTCTGTAGTGTTTGTCATATAATGCCAGTTATACCCCCTTAGCTTTTTGAATGTTGATTAGTTAGAGACGCTTTAACCATAAAAAGTAACAGTCCTGTTAAAGCACTTGTCATGTCCGCCTGGTATCACTTCATAAACTTTACCATATTTTCATACAAACCATGTAATGTCAGCTACACTGTCTCTGTGACAGTTTAGTTAACTCCCCCATACAACAAATTGAAGAACATCCACTAAAATCCACAATAGGCAATTTATGAATGGCATTGCAGGTTTTATAGTATCAACATGTCATCCAATTTTCTGTCCCAAAAATGTAAAACAGAGGGTTACATCTGCCATCTATAGATCTAAAAGGTAGTAATCTAAAGGCCTTTTCAAACTCAGTGATGTAGACCTGGAGCACAAAACATGTCAGACATCTCCTATTCTAAATCCCACAGCTGCTGGACTCATAGATCATCTGTCATCACTACATCATACCCTTGAACCTTGATGTCAGCTTACCTTTACACACACTGATTTTTTTTTTGTTGTTGTTGTTTGGCTCTTTGACTACCTTTTTTGCAGGAAAAAGGCATCTCAAGCTTGGCTTGAAAGGGCCTTAAATGTAATCCTACTGGTTGAGGATACAAACACTCTGGGTCAGCTCTGAGAAGGGTGTTAGTGGAACAAAACACAGGATTTTCATCCAAGAATTAGTATCCCTGGTGGAACTAATATTTTTACACTTTTCTCTGGAATTATTTTATTTCCAGTTGCTGTTTTACCACAAAACTACTTGATTTAAGTAACATTTCCATTTTACAGTGGTCTTCTCCATTTTCTTGTTTGTATTGAAATGCTAAGGAGTTTTGACTATTTGTCAAAATATAAGTAAGGTGTGAGAACAGGGTCCGATCCTCACATTATTGTTCTTACTGTTGCTCATCCTGCGCAGCTGCTTTGTCAAGACATCCAACTCAACACAGCATCTGTCTTTAGACTGTGATTAACTCTTAGGTCGATGCCATTTGGCCTCTTTTGCATATTTACTAGTACTTCCCTTATGCAGCCTATCCACTCATCAGAGTCTGTTTAGATAAAAATAAATCCCACGTGACTTGGTTGACTTAAATATAACGATGATCGCCAAGACAAGTGTGAAGTGTGTTATTTTGTGGATGACAAGTCATCATCACCCAAGCAGCACTTTGTTTAGTTCATTTGCACGTTGAACTAAAAATCTACCCTGTGGGTCTAGAGAGAGTTCTGCAAACACTTAATTGGCAGCACCTGTGTTTCCACGTTCTATATTGATGTGCCTATCATTGGTGTGTGTGTGTGTGTGTGTATATGTACCCATTTACCTTCTACACACTAGAGTCTACAAAGGAAGTAAGCGTTGGGACTACATTCGTCTTTGCTTGTCATTTGTCTGTCATTCCCCTGCTGTGACCTGTCCATACATTATTGAGCAGCGAAGAACATTGTTCAACTGCTTTAATTTTTCAGTAGGCCAGGGGAAGACTGCAGACACTCCCCACCCTTTAGCCACAGTTTTATAATTCCATTTTGCCTTGTATGACCCACTACTGCGTTGTTTTGTTGTGGTGCTTTGTGAGCGTTTATATTTTAATATTTTGCTGTTGTGTTCTCTGAAATATTTGCAAAACATATTTGACAAGTAACAGTAACTATTTTTCATTTCATATAAATTGAAAAATGTAAACTGAAACAAAACCTCACCTCTCCTGCCCAGATGGCGCTGTATCTTTGTACAGATGTCAGGAGATCAGACAAAACATAGGAAGGGGAAAAGTACTTTTCATGTCTTATGAGACCCAGGTAGTGAAAGGACATGCTGTGCAGCTCCTGTGTCTGTGATGTCTTTACACCAACTTGTATCCACAGTCTCATATATAGCAGCCAACTGCTGTGCAGGCCTATGGGTGGTGGTAATGCTTCAGTTAAGACAGAGGTTTAGGGAACTCAGTTTTTGACATTTTCTCACCACTTTCATCAGTGTCTCATTGTTAAGCTCAGAGCTTCTGCTTCTCTGTGCAAGTGAAGGTGTTATCTTGAACAACTTAATTACTGAGTCAGTTTTGTTGCTATGGAGTCAAGTTTCCGTCAAAACAAAACCACAACACACATAATTTGCACTGAATGTGTAATTGCAGTTATAATAGCAGCAATCCATTTTGTTTTCCAAAAAACAAATAATAGGAAGAAAAGGCAATGGTGTAGATGGTCTTTGCAGGCTAGCTTTGAGCTCTGAGCAGCTATGGCTTTTTTGCCTTGATTGTGTCTCTCATTTAATTTGATCCATCCTCAGCCAGTCAGCTAGATGCTTCCTCAACAGCTCACTTTACACTCTATCTGCCATAACAGGTGTTTTAGAAATATGCACAGACCCTATTTCCTATGAACTTCAGCAGGAAGTATCATCCCTTTTGTAGTACGTATAGAGAAAAACATGTACAGAAATGTATACTTTCTGCTAGAACATCATCTTTTTTACCTTTCTTTAGTTTAAACACCATTGTAGATAAAAATAATAATAATAATAACCTGGGGAAAAGTCTTTAGAGGTAACTGGAAACTATGAGGTGACACTTCAAATTTATTTTGTGCACAAATGTTAGATAAATATATTAGCCAGAACGTAATCGGATTGTATCCACCTTGAAGTTCTCGTTAATTGAAGATCAATGTTTATGTCACAAAATAAATTTTGAAAATTAAACTTGAAATATTTTATTATTCTTTCACTATATAAAACCATTTCCCTAGCTGACAGTTCACTCAGTCCATCTCCTGGCTCATGCAGGGGTCTTTTTACCTACTTCACTAATGGAAGACCAGCTGAACTATAGTCATTTAGGAGAAAGTAGAACACGGAGAGTTAGGTTTAGTGACTAGCAAGGTCTCCTGGGCATCCTCCCAGTCCGACAGTCGAAGAGGAAGGGATCATTACTGAAGCATGAATGTAACCAAAAGGGGCCAACAGTCATACATCGGGGCTTCATCAAAAGTTCTGGTCAAGAACAAGAAATGTGTGTTTGTAGGTGTGAAGATATGTTCTGCATATACATACATTTGTTGATTAGTTTTGCATAAGATGACTGATATGTACAGTTAGTCTGTGTGGAAACCGACAGCTGGCCTGGATTTGACTGTCTCTTAGGGAAGAGTAAAATATGAGACAGCACTCATTGCACGCACACTCACACACACACACCTGCCAAACCCATCTCTCACACAAACAGAAGACACACACAAAATTTACAGCTCTGTGCTGACATACATATTCTGGCACATTTTGGAGCCTTTCCCATTCAGTCCAACACACAAACACACACTCAGCAAGAGAGCCAGACCAGTGTGCTAAATAAAGACAGACAGTGGAACAGATTTTCACACCCAGCGGGACCATTAGCAACTCAGTCAGACCACCAGCAAACTTCCATCCTCATCAGCATCACAAACACATTTTGACACCTGCCATCAAAGAGTAACACACATGCACGCGCACATTGTGTGAAAAATAAACAAATCGCATGTATAATTCTATACTCGAGTCCAGACATGCCTTCGCTGCACATTAGTATGCAATGCATAGTTTGCTGGGACTATCAGCAGTTTGTCTGCATGTGTGGGGGCCCCCAGGCTGCAGCTGAAATATGTATGCTGTGTCCGATAGTGCTGGCCCCCCGGGGACCGAGCTAGGAGGGAGGTTGCTACTCACAGGCGTCGCTACAGCACCAGAGTCCAGTGGGAACGGAAAAATACCGACTTCTCTGTGAAAATTCAGGCCCGTGTTTTGCACTCAGAACAGTAAATTCAAGAAATTGTGTCATCCCTAAAACTGGCCATTTCACAGACTTATAGGAAAGAATTTTAGTGCACCTACTGAGATAATGTTTCTCATAAACACAACCACTTGTCTTTAAAAAGTATTTAGACACTGGTAAAACAGATTTTAGCTGGCAGGTGTTCAACCCATATTACTTTCAAAGAAAAAAGAACCCTAAATACAGATGAAAACTCATGTTTATGGTAGCAGGTCATTATTATTCTAAAGTGCTATGCATTGGCTATTTGAAATAATTTACCTAAAAGTTGAATTTATTGACTCAAAAACAACAATGAATGCAAGATTTTTTTAGGGTGTCAATTTTACAATACTCCCAAATCATGAAACATGGCTCAGTCCTTACATTTCAAACCCATCTTCTCAGTTTCATAGTCTATTTGACCCTATTTCTCTTAGATTACCTTATTTTTTTTAATTTTCACTTGAAATCATTTTTATGTAACAGAACCGTAAGTCATAATGTAGACTATTTGGATGTTTCAAAGAAAACTAATTGAAATAAGCATTTTTTTCCACCTAAAATTTTAACAGTAAATACAAACTGGGGGGATCAGTGATGACTGGAGGTAGGCGAAAGACTGAAACAAAAAACTATTAAAACAAAAAACAGATGCAGAGGTAGAGAATTGAAAACAATCTGCAAATTCAAGCAAAGTGGTCCAAAAGGAATTACAAATGAATGCAATGGAATGGTGAGTCAGAATGTAATAAATGTTGCACAGTCTGTCTTTTGAGTAATCCTCAAATTTTGGTTGACAGATGTAGAAAAACGGGGGTTGTTACTGAAAAAAAAAACACTAGTCATGAAACAGGCAGAACAGAGGGTTAAGCTGAAACAAATTTCTAATTTCCCCATGCAGCATGTAAGTGAATTAGAGGCAATTACTCACCTGCATCCATTTATAGTCTCTAAAAACAAGAATACAAGAAGCACAAAACTTGAATCCCAACCCAAAGTCTAACAGTATTCTGCAGTTTTAAAGGTTTTAAGGTGTTTTGGAATTTCTGACATTAAATCCTAAAACCTGCTCGTGGGTAAAATGATTTAAGGAGTTATTTTTGACCTATTCAAGATAAGCGTTTCAAAAGAAATAAAAAGGAGTATATAACTCTTATTTTAAAAAATAATTCTTCAAGTTTGTCTCAATTATAAATTCTCACCTAAAGGCAGGCATTTGTACCTGGCACTCTTCTCATTAATGAGGGAGCTGATTTAATAGACTGTGTAGGACAGACATAGTTGTGCACAGGCACACAAACCCAACATGTCCCATCTTTGAGCCGACCTGGGCCATGGCCCCTGGAAGAATCCTCCGGTGTGGGCTGAGCTGCATGCAAATGAGGGGCCACTAAAACATTATAATCCCACTGTATACAGGAAGCACACAGCTAAAAAAAAGAGTGAGCTTTAGTTTCAGCATATTTTAGGGTTTTTGTTCAAATAATTATATTCTCAATGTACTGCACTGACTATTGTACAAGTAGATCTGGATAAAGTGTTTATAAAGTTATTTTTATCGGTGTTGATCAGATGTTTGGTGTGTTTTACACAAACCCAACATCATCCTTCATTTCTTTATATTTTGCTTCCAAGAAGTCAAAATTTATTGTCATATTTTATAGAGCAATGTCTATCCAGGCTTTTTAAAATATCTTGCACAATTTTCCTTTGGACCTTTGACTCCATTTTCAGAGGAGTTTAGCGTCCAAAGAGCTATTAGATGAAACCATATTATACCATAGATAATCATCTGAAGGATAATGCATCTGAATTTGCTGAATTAGTTCATATTTCCTGAAGATATAACATTCAGATAAAGTTAATCTGCTGTGAATGGTTATTTTAGGCAAGGTACCTTGTTTTTGTTGTTGTTGTTTTGTTTTTTAAGTACATGCTACACAATATGCTGTCATAGTCGAGAGCTGGACTGAAAATAAGTGAAAAAGCATCCAAAGTTTTTAAAGACCTTAATAACCCTTAACTAACCAGGCAAGTCCCATTGAAATCACAGATCTCTTCTTTTAAGGAAGGCCACGGCCTGAAGGCAGCCTAACATGCATGTTTTTAGACCTTGAAAAAGCATGGAGAACTACTGATAAAGACCACTTCAAGTCCGGCTCCTTGAAGGGAAATGGTAAAGAAAATTAGTGCTCAGTTATTTCAAGTAACATTGTCTTCTTATACTGTCAAGCATTTTTTCTACAGTGTCATGGAAGAATTTACAATTCTTAAAGTAGAAGTAATTAAGTAGTAATTAGTGTTTGATGGTGAAATATAAGAAAACTTGTATCGTAGCATTTTTGGTTTTATTGGTTTTGCTTGTATTAATATCTTTATATTTAACATATTTAACAGTACTAGTAGTATATATTTTACAGAGAAACTTCTCTCTATATCACTGTTTTCTTGTCTGTTTGTCATTTATTCACACCAAAGTATTTAAGCATTCCAGTAGCTGTTAATGAGATTCTTATTTGTCACGTTGATTATATTTTCCCCCTATGGTGCAGCATTTTATTTGCTTAGTTGATATTTTCTTGTCGATTTCTATCTCTGTAAGAACAAAACAATGGTGATGGGATTCCAGCAACTAGGCACGAGTTGTTGCTCTTTCACTTGGCCATTTGCAAAGATAAATTTTCCACCTGTTTGAATGACTGACATGAAAACCTGTCAGATGAGAATGTTTTAGAGCAGCAAAGACTCAGGTTCCCTGTAACCTTATAGTCAGCCTAACTATGGCATAAAGTCAGGAGAAATGTGGCGCTGCAGAGCATCAGCTGACTAAATAACTCTGAACAGCATGTGAGTGAATAAATAGTGAATTTGTAGTTGTTTTCTGGTTACCTGGTCTGTCTGTCTGTGAATAGTTTTGTCACATCCTGGTTTTATTTTCTTATACACTAAATGACAAGGTGTGGTGAATGTGTCCGTGAACTAAATGTTCCTGGCAAAAGGCTTTCATTATGTTCACTACAGTTGGAAACAGAATTTGACTTTTCAAAAATGAACCTTTTTTACTCTTTTGATGAACGTTAAAATTACAGTATTTAGCTGTGAATTGTTGGTTATCATTTGCCTTTTTCCAAGTGTTAAGTCCACCATTGAATTAGGTTTTTGATAACAGTGAGAAACTCTCATGGACTTCCCAGTGAGAAGGTCCACTGAGATATTAATCAGAAATCAATGTTCTCTTTGGCCTCACACCTTCCTGTTTGTGGGTGATACAGTATTTGCTTGTTTTTTTTTTTGCATACTTGTCTCTCGTTTCTTTCCTCCTTCCACTCCTGCTCCTCACCTCATGCTTTTTATCTTCACATTTATGAATAAAGTGCACACCGCCAGGGAAACATTAGTCTCAGCCATGTCTCAGGCTCCCAGATTTTGAGACTCTCTTCTTCTGTGTCAGGCATAGCATTAACCCACATTGCTCAGGAGAGACCCAGACATTTACACTCGGATTCTATTTTATATTTAAGCTCTATTTTACATCAATGAACCTTTTCTGCCTGCTACAGTCCTCTCTTATATAATGTTTTAGCTCATTTTGTTATTTTTCAGTCTGTTTATTTTTCCTATGGTTCATTGTGTATTCTCTCTTTGCACTGACAGACTTTACTTCGCAGTGTGACTTTTTGATTAGTTGTATCCATGTTTTGGCTTGGATGTTTTTCAGTCTGCTGTGTGGAGGCTTTCTTCATGTTTGACTAGCTTTAGGGATCAAAATGTACCAGAACAGAGCTCAGCCAGAATGGCAAGGGGCCCAATTTTGGACTTGGAAACACAAGGTAGTGATACGAGTTGGATCTGATGGGTCAATACTTTGTGGTATTTTTATGGAGTCTCCTCCATCTTCTTGTTGTCGTTATAAATATTTATTCTTACAGCCGAGCCTACATTTTGATGCCAGATCAGGTTATCAAAAGTAAGAAGTGAAACCAAAGAGCATCTGATAAATATTCATCTAGAAGAGGCAGAAATTTATGAATATTCTGTATTGCCTTATTGAGCTAAATATAATTTTGAACCCTAAGCAACCACTTTTTATATTCGTAGTTTCCTTTGCTATTCCTCATTTTGTCTTTGTATATGCCATCCCACTTCACTCAGGGCAAGGGGTTTATTTGCTTAGTTGTTCTCAAACGTGATAATTTATCTGGATGCTTTACAACTTCTCTTGAGGATCTACAAAGGAACAGAATATAAAAGAATAGAAAGATACTTTATTGATCTGTGGAGGGAAATCAGATTTGCAATACACAAATGTCTAAAAAAGCAGAAGATATAAGAGTATGTACAAGGCAAATTAAAAGTTTAAAATGAAGAAAACTATAAAATGATAATGGCCAGCAACTCTCAGCAGTATAAGAAAAATACATCTGCAAATATTTAATTGTTCAAAAATGACTCCATTTTCAAAAGACCTGAACGTAAAGATGTTATAGCTCCTTTACATCTAAACCATTGATGCTTTATTTTTATAGTATACAGTTTCAAAATAAATCACAAGTTTTATTCTAAGAGTGTCAATTTTGCATCCAGAATTTGTTTGTATTCTATTTCAGTATTTCCTCCACCAAACTATGATAGTTCTATCTCCATGCCTGACAGTTCAAGAGAATATACATCTTGTTAAATGGTTTCCGACGTTGGTTTTGCTCCTGGTTAACTCTTGCTTTGTGTTCAGTTCATAGTTTCCTCATTTACAGTTTTATTTTGTTTTGGCATTTTCTTTGTACATTGCCATTATTTTGGTTTCCTGATGTATTTTAATTCACTTGATTTTTACCATGAGTTAACACCTGCCCTTGTTAGTCTTATGTTCCTTGGTATATATTTAGTTTCCTATTAGGAGCCACACCTGTGTTTTCGTGATGTCTCATGATCTGCAATATTTTGCTTTTTCTTTCAGGACTTCCTATGCCTTTGGTTTAGTATTAAATTGGACCATGCCCTGTGTGCCTGCATTTAGGTCCTTCTACCACAATTCACAAGACTATTTTAAGATTTTTTGTCTCTCTCTTGCATTTCCAAACTTGACTTTGCTCATTGCAGCCAAAAAAATTGCATTTTGTTCATTTTTATCATCCTACATGGCTTGTTTTTAAAGTACACAGGCCTCTTTTAGTTGTGATTTGCAATCTTGAGGCTCAAATTTATTGTAAGGAATAATAAGCTCATCACCTGTCTATAATGTTCTTATCCTTTGGTATTTGGGCTAAAATAGTACAAATACAGCCAATATTCTCTGCAACATAAGTTTTTATCAAACATTTAAAATGGTGTTCATCCTAAAAGTGACTCTGAACACAACTGTCCACTTAAAATCCTTCACATTAAGAAACTTTGAATGCTCTTGCACAATGTGTACAACTGGAAGATAACATAAAGTATACCACAAAATAATAAAGAAGTGAAATTAAGTTATTTCTTCCAGATGTAGTACGTCTGAAACCCTGACTGAAAGAGAAAAGCTTATTAATTTTTCTTTGTCCCTCATTTTGTTTTACTTTCATCCCCTATTTTCCTTCACATCCCTTCACTCTGATCCGTCTACCTCCACTGAATTTGTCGAGCCCAGATAGAGGAACAAAATATCAGCACAATAGATCATTTTGACAGTTTAATTTCAAAGCCTGATTATCAGTCAATTTGATAATTATATTATCCAACCATCCAATTAATGTGTTCTATATTTACAATGATGATCAAGTAAGCTCTCCATTTTTACATCGTTTATAAAGGGTGAGATATTGGAAACACAAAGAACTTTGACAGTTTGCCTCTCAGCCTCCTTGATGAAGATATAAAAATCAGTGTTGCCACGTTTAGTATGTGCATCACCCTCCAGAGAGGTTCTCACTGGTGTCCTTCTATCCATTCCTTCACACTCCGCAGAGCATGTTCAGGAGTCGCAGCGAGAGCAAAAGACAGAGCGAAACGGAGCGAGGGTGAACGAATGATGAAAGGATTTTACGCCTCCTCCTTGGCTTCGCTCCTCTCCTGTCTGCTCTGTGTGGCTCGGAGGAAAGTGTTGCGCCGTGCCAATGAGTTACTGACACACAAACACACAGAGCGCAGGACCGGTCCTTCATGACTTGATGCCTCGCTCGCTCTTTCCTTCCTGTTAGCCAGGCGTTTTTGACACTCCCAGAACTAGTCAAAAATGTCCAACACAAGCAGCAGCACATCGTAGGGGATTAGCTCCAATGAGACACAGTCGGGAAGGGTTTTTCTTCTGCTGTGTTTACATGCCATCAAATACAGGAAATTTTCTATTAAATTGTAGAACTTGTCTGCAAACGGTCTTTTACGGTCTCATATTTCTATCTACCTTTTTAAACTTGTGCCTCCAGGAGGATGAAAGTGAATGCACTCTATTGTTTAGAAGCCTTGTAAATATTCTTTAAAATATTAAATCTCTGACTCTATTCTTCACAGATGACGTGCCTCCCTATTTCAAGACGGAGCCGGTGCGCAGCCAGCTTCACCTGGAACGTAACAGGCTGGTGCTGACATGTATGGCAGAGGGAAGCTGGCCGCTGGAGTTTAAATGGATCCACAACAACACCGAATTAACGCGCTTTTCACTGGAGTACAGGTGGGTACAAATAAATGACCCCAAGTCCAGTTTATTTGTGTAGCACATTTCAGCGACAAGGCAGTTCAAACTGCTTTACATCATAAAAACACAAAAATAATAAGTCATAAAACAACATACAGTCCGTAGTAAACATTACATATTGTTGAACAACATCTAATTCAGCTTCAGCTTTTTTACAAGCTGTTGAATCTGGGGAACAAAGCCCAGGGAATCATCAATAATAAAACCTAAGTATTTATACTGAGACACAACCTCAATCTGAGTCCCTTGAAAAGTACTAATGGGCTGCATCAACTGTGATTTAGATGTGCTCTTATTATTCAAAAACAACATTATTTTGGATTTCTGAGCTTTAAGTGCTGGCAAGTTATCATTTATCAAAGAGACAAGCAAGCTGAAAAAACACAAAAACTTTTTTTTGAGTTTTTATGTTGTTTTTGTTTTAGCAGAACACATCTAAAACCAGCCCCAACCCTTTTAACATGTTTTCTTTGTCTGGATCAGCCAATAACGGCCCTCTAATATGGGGCAGGTGTAATATGGCACGGCTGTTGTCGAGACTTTTGTTCCTGTTGTTAAGGAGCGTTGCTCCGGACCTCACTTGTTGTTTTCTCCTGATTGGTCAGTGGTCTGTTAGTTGAATTTAAATGCATGTTTGACTCAACCATTTTAAAATGCTCCTTGGAAACAGAAAATGGACGAAGAGTTCAGACTAATTCCCGTTTGTGCGTTTGTAGAAAAACAATTGGAACGGAAACTTTGTGCGTTCCATTTAGATTATTCCGATTACTTTTAGATCTTCTGTGTTGCTGAATATTTTAGATGAATTGTATCTAATATTAAAGTAAAATTGCATCTCCAAGCATTAAACCTTTTTGCTAACTTAAAATTTCAGTAGTTATTCTTCTAGGATGATATGTTGGTGTTACGCTTTCATCAAGCACTTGCCAAATAAATAGTAGCTTTTCTTTTTTCCATTGCCTTTGCCTCACTTCTTCCCCTCTCAGCTCTGTGACCTCCATCACTGTCTCTGGAGAGGCTGCAAACAAGCAAAAGGCATGAATGAGGGTTAGGGCAGGAGATAAACCGTCTTTAATGATAACTGGAAGATCCTAATCATGTGGCAAACATTGCTCTTATCTCGCAGAGCAGTGTGTCTGCACTGAGAGTTTCCACAGCGGTGTAAATGGAGCTCTGGAGGGTAAAAGAAAAGCTTGCTGACACACAGCTGATCTTAGCTGAACTGCTGTGCTCATGTGTGAGGAAGACAATGAATGTGGAAAACAATTGAGGCTGGACATACAAGTAAGGCCAGCCTAGTTGATGGGGCGCCTTTTTCTGGAGGCAGATAAGAGCAGATTGGAAGCGGCCACAGGGCGGGAAGGGCAGCAGTGACACACAGATGCCAGAACAATTGATCGGGATGGACTGTACTCGAGGATGCCCCTGTCTGCTACAGCTTTTGTGCCCTTTTCACTGTATTATTAGGTGAATGGTGAAGTCACAGGTTGGGTTATTACACAAGCAGTCAAACAACACAAAGGTATATTAAATATATGCTTTGACCTTATTGTTGCGTAAAAATGTGTAAAAAGGAAGGGTTTGATTATTTTAATGTAGTCAGTATCTTACCTGAATTAGACAGCAGTCAGAGTGATTTCAGTTTGAAGATATTTTTCTGGAATCACGATATCTTTTCAGAGCTGCATCATCTGAAACAATGCAACTTAAATGTTTCTAAGAAATTTGGAATAACACCATCTTAAACACTTTTCCATGATGCTTTTATTCAAATTTGTCTCTATTTTTTAAATAAGCATCAGTGTTTTATGAATTTCTAGCACAAAAGGGAGGGTCTTTCAGCAGATCAACTATTATTGAATATTTTGTTCTTCTAATCCCAAAAAAAAAACAGTTCTTGTAATAGTTAAGTTGATTTTATTGAGCTTTATATACAACTCCAGTGCTGGAGATTATAGCTTTCATTTATCCCTAATTATCTTTGGCTGAATTTAAACTGTATTTGACATAAACATATTTTGTCCCATAACTTTATACAACATGTAAATAAATGGAAATATAAAAGAGACACAACTCAAGTCTGCAAATCATATATAAAATGCCAGAAAGCCCCAGCTGAAATACAGATATTAAATATTAATATTTATAATCTATATCAATAATTATATCTACACACATATTTATATACTTGGAGTTCTGTACTGGCACAGAGAAACATGAAATGAGACAGTTTTGTTTATGGAATAAGATTTGTAAATAAAAAAAAAAAAATTAAAGTTGTTTGACATGAACATGAATGCATAAATGCAAAAAACATTAAATAAATTGGTCAATCTGCTTAGAAAGTTAGAATTCTTGCAGATTGTAAAAAATCTGACATTTTTCTGTTTAGCTGTTAGCATCACTCTTTTCAGTTCACAGAGCTGATAACCTACTGATCACTGCAGACAAAATACGAACTCATAAATACTTCAGAGCCACAAACCCAGTTTAAATTAAATGAACCACCTTTAATCAAAAGTCAACCCCAGCTTTTGTCAAGTCACTTTATATTTAGTCAAACACCTTTTTTTTCTTGTTTAACTTCCATCCCATTGCCTCGATTTATTGTGTGCTTCATGACTACCAAAGCAACTTCCTTCATGCAAAGTGACATTGTGTGCTTGTGTTGTTTGCCTGCACACTCCTCCTCATTCCTTAAGTTTCTGTGTGCCAGGAAAGGATTTGAGCAGAGCGGACCCCCATATTAATGAGGTTATGGATAAGGTCCCAGTGCTGAGTGCTGCTTTAAATATTGACACCGTGCGACTTGACCTTGTGTCCTCTGGCAGGCGATCAATACTGCAAGGCCTGCGTGGGCATTATTATTCAACATGTAGGTGTGTGTGAGAGTGAGAAAGACAGACTGTTTTAGAAGAAGGAAGCGATCTGAGCCGTTTTAGTGATCTGCTGTTAGGAGTGCTGTTCTCGGGAGAGTCCAGGCTCAGCATCGACTGCTGCCACTTAATATAAACACCTTCAGAGTATCTGCACAACATTTAGCCAAAAACCTGCTGCTTTGGCTCCCCCCATACCAAATTATAATTCAGCTTTTTCAGAAAATGAATTCAATGCAGTTAAGTGTTTCAGAACATTTCAACCAGAAAACATATCCAGCACAATGCTTTAGTTGATCAATTAGTCTATAAATACACAACAAAATACCACAGTCTTCTATTGGCCAAAACCTCAGGGGTAAGTACCTGGCACTCCACCCGTCTTTATGCTGCCAATTACCCTAGAAACTTAATTAAGATAGTTAATTATTAATCAAACCTTGAGAGTCGTTTTTGTCAATTGTTTTTTTGTTGTTTTTGTTGTTTTTTTTTTTTTTTTTTTTTTTTTTTTTTTTTTTTTTTTTTTTTTTTTTTGGCTAATTTGCTGCAGTCAGAGGTCTGTTTGCTGGAACAAGAAACTATTTTTTTTTTTTTTCAGTTTTAGTTCATTATTAGGCAGAAAAAGAAATCTTGAACAGTTTTACAGAAGTGGAAAAGAACAAATGCAATGTAATCAACCGTCACTAACTGAAAGCGAGGGGAAAAGCATGATGGAGGAGGCATGACAGCCACAGCAGAACCAGATCACGTTGATAGACTTTTTGATCTTTATCTCTATGCTTATTCTCCCTTGTTGTTGTCAGTTTTTGAGGAGAGAAAATTAGTTTTTTTCCCCCCTCGCTCTACTTTCACAACAAAAGAGCTTTCTCTGGCTTTTAACTATCATTAAAAAAGTATAACAACAAAATCCAGAAAATGAGATTATTAGATGACATTTTGACAGCCGGAGTAATAGAGTGTCACTTTGGTGTCTCCAGTAATAACTTCTCTGTAAAGCATGACGATATGTTCAGAAATAGTCAACTAAGACATCCATACAGTTTGCAAATCAAGCAATAGGCAGGTGTTTCAGGTAAATCTAAAGCTTTTCTGGCAGTCATGTATTTCCTGAAAAGACCCACCCCATCCTCAGTTCCACTCTTCGTACTTTTGATTTCCCTTTCATCCACCCCCTTTGTTCATCATTTCTGCCTCAGTTTAATCCACTTATATGTGAACTACCATCAAGCATCCTAAACAGGTATAATTTCATGGTGGCTTTGAACAAATTAACACAAGTTCAAAACAATATTATTATATGTCTGGGGGGGACAAAATGACAGGCTCAGCTTGCTAACTGGATGGAGTTGAGGGGGAAGCAGGAGAGAAAAGAGAAGTAGATATCAGCATGCGTGTGCATAATATTTTCTGCCTTTTTACCTCATCTGATGAAGTGACACTTAAAACTCAGTCTCACATTTATTTACTGGGTGTTAATGAGTTATAAACTTATTCCGAGACAGAGCACTTTTGCAGATCTGAGTATTAATGTGATCTGTTTCCAGGAGGATTATATCAAGTTTAATTTGAAACACCAAACAATTTCAGCCGTTAAATCAATTCTCAAGAGCCACAAACACAGAACATTATTAAAATGGTTATTTCTTCTCTTTTTGCAGTCTCCATGAAGAACCTAACAGTGTGTACCACGTGGGAGGTTAAAGTGCATGTGGTTAAAGGTTAAAGTGCATCTTTAATGCAACTAGAAGCAAACAGAGCAGCTAATAATAAGACACATTCATTTCATTCATTTTCGTGTTGCTGTATCTCATCTCCATTCTTTTACACTTTCTAGCTGATTTTATGATGTCATTCCTAAGCTACATACTGTACACTTCATCTGTCTGTAAAAATGTCTGTTCTTCAAGACCTTGCATTATGAAGAGAGGTTAAAGAATAAGATATATATTCCAAGTTTACACTAGCATTTTCCAAGCTGAAGACTTTTAGTGTGCGAGGTGTAAACAAAGCCTAACATCCATCTTGTGTGATGTTTAATTATCCTAAATCAGCCGACAGTTGGGCAGACATCGTTTTACTCTAAGAAATCTACTCAGCTGCTAGTGTGGGGTCACATCAGTTCAGTAGGAAGTCCTACAGTGGGGATAGGACAGAATGCGTTGAGACAAATAAATGTATGTGGATAATAACAGGTTTACGGTGCACATTTAGTGCTACCTGAATGCAATCCAATCACTAAGAACTTTTTGATAACAGGTTTGAGAATCCTCTTAATGACCAACAAAATTCAGAATTAGAGGCTGTAAAACTGGATGGAAAACTCTCATACTTATTAAAAGCATTGATTTATAATGTTCAATATGGCTTGGATGACAAATCCCTCCTAAATCTTCTACCAAAGCTATGGGTGGTGTGTTCAACTACAGTGGGGTCACCACCTTGGTCTTAAGGCATCCATGTTAAATATGACATATTTTAGGCCTAAGATGATGTGAAAGTTCTACTTTATTCAGAAATTGTAATTGCAAATAAGCACATGAAAACTGATGTCAATTAAAGACATGCAATTCAGCTGCTCAGTTGATTCAGCTACATCAGAATTTTTGATTCAGCAATTTTTATACTTACTTTGGGAATCCATAAGTTTAAATACTTTTAATTATTGTGTAACTTTTGCTGCCTCTTGGCCAGGGCTGCCTTGAAAAAGAGATTCTTAATCTCAATGGGACTTTCCAGTTTAAATAAAGGTAAAATAAAAATAAATAAAAAATAAAACTTAAATATAAAGGATGGACATTTTTTCCTAACTATACTATGCTATAGCACATTTTCAGTCACTTTCTGAATGAAATGTTCCATTTTGACTTTTGTCAGAAACGCTTCCTCCTTGATTTGTGCTCATTGTTCAAATAAATGGTCCAAAATGAGTACAAGGCCATTGCTCATTCTTTAGGAGTTACAAACTAGCCACGTTTAATACATAGTTATAATATCCTATTTGACTGGCACTTTTTTAAGTTACAATGTCCTTTGCAGGTAAAAATACAGTTGGTTTAAGCAGGTGGAGGTTCTCTACAACAAAGATTGAGTAAAATGTATCAGATACAGGCAAACGCTTTCAGAAAGAAGAATGTTTTAACTGAACTTGTCATGTTTTTTTATTTTTTTTCATGCCAATAAGGGAAAAGAAAAGCTTAAGCTAAAATTAAGACATCTAAGGCAACAAAAAAAGATCTAGTATTTTCTCTTTACTCCATAGATGTTTTCTTTGCAGCTATACATCTTTTAGATCCATAAAAGGCTTTAAAGCAGACTAAATATCCTATAAATACCAATCCTCGAAAGCATTATATGTCTGTCATCTTCTTCTACCTTGTCACTATGTTAACTCTTTTTAGATCAGTGTTATTCCTCCTGGAAGAAGAAGAAAAAAAGAACTTCCAGTCACCAAACTTCAAGCCATCAAACCAGGCCCCGGACACAGTCAGCCAGGCAGCATCTCTCTCTGGATGCCTTAATGGATTCCTGGCCATAACTAAAAAAGTCCATTTTCTGTCTCCCTGGCGTTCTCCTTCACAGCCCCCAGATACAATGATTTATTTATTTTTTTTTACCTTCCTCCCTCACCCTTGCACTCCATCACTTCTTTTTTTCTATGGCTGAGAAGAGTGAGTCAGAAGTCTAAAAATTAACGAGTAGTTTCTTTTATTTTGTGCATCTTTGTTTTAGGAGTGTGTCACTGTGCTGTCAGCAGGTATGGGTCATTCATAGCCAGCCTTATGAAACATTTTTGCTTAGAACCACCCAGTTATATATTACAGTTGACACAATGTTCAAAATACTATGAGGTCTTTTAGTCGTAACACAGCATTTATAGAGTTGTGTATTATGCCCTTTAAATTATTACCTAATAATCAAAGTCTACAGTGACCTAATGATATTTTCAAGTAGGGTTCTGTGAAAAGGTTATAAACAATTAATATCTTGTTATAAAAAGCTCTTTGAATGGACACAGTTTGGAGAAATAGAGCTTAAATCTGACAAGTTTGATGAGCTAAGAGCTAGTCCAAGTGAAACCAAGACCAAAGTGGATTGTTGTTGTCTTAAAGAAACTCCAAACTGAAATGTTTCAGAGCAGTTCATGCTGATGTTGTTTTTTAACGCTTCACATTGCCATAAGATTTAGATTATTCCAGCAAAAGTATTCGGATATTCCACCCAGAAGTACCCTAGGCTCCACCAGGATTGTTTCAGCTAACTGCTGCTGTCTGTGTCTGTTTAAATACCCAGTGAATTCTATATTAATAATAGTATAATCAAAATGTTATGGTATGTGAAGGGTTTATTCAGTTGTGGTTTCATGAACCAATATAAAATCGTGGAGATTGAGGTTGTTTTAAAATGGCAGAAACCCATTTTAGTCTCGACCCTGGTCAGAATAACTGTTAAGGTACCATCTCACTGTTGGAGATTAGTTGGCAACTCAAAACTGTGGGAAAATTGGGCGAAAAGCACAATTTTCAATGCAGTCTCATGTTCAGAATGTTTGCAAGCTGAGTGACCAGCAAACCATGTGGCCACATTTTGAATGGCCAGTTTTTGAAAATCTCTGTCTAATTCTGTCTGCAAGGCTCGCAAAATTGCATTCTT
The DNA here is from genome assembly GCF_001649575.2 of Kryptolebias marmoratus. Taxonomy (NCBI): domain Eukaryota; kingdom Metazoa; phylum Chordata; class Actinopteri; order Cyprinodontiformes; family Rivulidae; genus Kryptolebias; species Kryptolebias marmoratus. The sequence goes on from NC_051446.1 coordinate 22,515,178, forward strand.
GGTCATGCACATTATTTTGCTGTTCACCATCTGCCTCAACACGTTTTGAACCCACTTTGGTGACCACTCCTACATTTATGATTAAATCTGCTGAAGAACATGTTTGAAATGAAGATAGGTAGATTTTGATCCTGTGCAGGTGTCAAAATACAGCTGTGGTGCTCCTGAGACAGCCCACAACACAATTCAGGTGGGTTTGAGACTGGTTTGAGAGCCCCTCATCAACTCAATCCTAAGAGAAATGTTGTGGCACGAATAGGTTGCACCTATCTGCAACTCATGTAAGGAAGCTGGGAACCCTACGAACGCTGCAAGACATTTTACTGTTGGCATGACATGTCCTATTGCTCTTACAGGTTGTCAGTATCTATATTATAAATCCAATTGTAGAAAAAAAACCTTATGATAAAACAGTAATACTTTGTGAAGATTGTCTTCAGTGAGCAGTTGTCCTTTCTGTAATATCCTCTTTTTATGGAATGTGTGGAGGCTATTCTTCCTGGGGCCCTTAGACAAATTACTCACCATTGATTTCCAGTAGCTTAAGCCAGCAGTCCCCACTACCTGTCATGTTTTCTGTGTGTTAGCTATTAAGATAAAAAAGAGCAGGATCAGAATGAAAACTCATATTTAGAAGCAATCTCAAACACAAGTCGATAAATTTTCAAAAGACATCTAAAAATATGATGAACAATACTCATTTGCTCTCCAGGCAGTGGCTGACTGTATATGTACATGTTCGATTTTCTGCCATGCGCTGTGTTTATCAAACATCTTACATGTTGATTTCATCATTTTAAGCACATGATGGGACAGCAAAAGCGTATAATCATCCCATCAGAATAGTGTTGCACATCCATCTATCATCATCTCGAAAATAAATAAGTAATTAGGCTTTCAAAACTCCTAATTTTCCACTGCACCTGCTTTTGTTTATATGAAAGAAATTGTACAAGCTGTTGAATCAGACATGTGTGCCATTATGTTGTAGAAGAGCTCATTAGCAGAAGTAAATTAGCAACAAAATGTTGTATAAGAGCAAAGACCCTTTTTGTCAACTCCAAACAGTAACTTCAGAATAAAAACAAAGGATGCAGCAGCCTGATTTTTAATCTGATTGCTGGATGATTGCATACTTTAAGTCAGTTTCAAGTGAATTGAGCTGTTTAGCTGAAAGGTTTTGTATTCCTTGGTGAAAATTAAAACTTTTAGGTATAAATGCTTTAAAATACACAATATTTTCTCACCAAAGTATAGTTCAGATTACTTATTTGTTGAATTAAAGTTACTAAAATGTTAAATTAAAAAAAATTGCCTCATTAGATATTTACAATGGGGGTTGGTGCTAAGTAGCTGGTGCTACCCTTGTGTGTATACTTGTGCTCATACTCATAATACTGTTTTGATACCCCAGTACCCAAGACTACTTTTTGACTGTGTGACTTTCACCTCTCAGTGGAGCAATCAGGAGGTAGAGGAGAAACAATGTCAGCGTTAAGGAGGTAGATGTTTTGTTTTGAGTTTGAGCTCCCTGTCCTGATTCACATTCCTTACCATTTTGTGGCAATAATGCACCATAAAGTTGTTTGCTAACTTCCAATAAACACTCGATGAAATACTCTTCACATGGCTATGTGAACCAAGTAATTTCATAGCATTTACAAAACCAACACAATGCTAAGGTCAAAGAGTTTGCTAATAGCAGTGGGAAACTGCAGCCTGCCATGTGTTGCATACGCTCCAGCTGGCAGTGGCAGGCGGACAGAAAATAGTTGGACATTTTAAATATTCCACCTTGACCTATTACCTTGAAGATATTCTGGGGCAACTCAACCAGTCAACTAAGACTACAACAGGATGTACAGAACCACTGAAATAGCACATTCTACATGTTACAATCTCCTAATGAGCAGAAAAGAGTCCTGGGAATATACAGATCTGAGCATGAGCTTCACAACAACCTTATCACTTACCAGTGCATGCTTTTAACAGACTATTGGTTTCCTGACTCAATTTAATGAGTTAACACAAAAATGAGCTCCTGAGATTTACAAAGACAGTTTAAAGTAAAAGGGTAATGGCATTTATTACTAATTTTTTAATTTTTTTTGAAAAGTACTCAAATGTAAGTACTTGTACAGTGTATCCCTAAATGTAACAGCTAAAATACCACTTTAAGTAAAATGTTATTGGAGCTAACCTTGGGGAAATGCATGATGTTGGAATGAGAACATAGTCAGAGTGAACTGCAGCCACCTTCAGTGAAGGATTATAGTTTCACCACTTATCATCTACCATCTCAATCTTTCCCTCCCTCTTTCTACATCTTCCAAGTTTTTCATTATTTCATCCTTTCCACACTCTCCGCCCTCCTCCGTCTCCATCCCTCTTCGAGCCCAGTCCTCCCTTGTTCTTGTGTCCCTCTATCCGTCTCCCTGCCACTCCTCCGTCTAATCATTTCTCCTGAGTGGGGCTAATTAAAGGGGATCTGACGGAGTGCGCTGACCACAGGAACATCAATCAATCTCTGTCCAACACAGCAAGCCCCCCGCTGACTCCCCCAACCTGCTGCCAACACGCACAACTCTGCAAAGGTTAATTGTATTCATTATATAAGGGACAGAGCAAAAGATGGGAGACAACTGATGAGAGAGGATGTTGTCTAAAGTCACCCTGAAGGTTCAGGCTCTTGGGTAAATTCTCTGCAGGCCACAGTTAGGTTAAACTTAGAGCAACAAAACCACCTGTCACCTGTTTACCTCTTAATCTTGTCTACCCAAACCCTTTTTTCCTCACTGTTCCACTCGCACATCCCTCCATCATCTACTCACTTCACTTCCCTTCCATCTACGCATAACACATATACATAATTGTGTTAATTTGGCTGATGAAACGTATGAAAGGAGTCACGCATCATTAATAGAGAATCCTGATTAGTTGATTAAGTCTTAACAGACTTTGGGCCAAAACTCATTTAGTCTCTGGGGTCCAACCTACTCTGCCGTTAATGAGCTTTGATACTGTTCTTTTTTAATGTTATTATGAACAGATTTCAAACACACCCAGCCATTTGTTATCACAGCACTATTTAAATTTTGTAGCAGTAACTTCCAAAGCACCAATGAGGCAGTTTATCACCACATCAGTAACTCAGCATATAAGATGAATCACACAAGTATGTATATGTGGGTGTGTATACGTGCATGTATGTATGAGTGTGTTCATATATATATATATATATATATATATATATATATATATATATATATATACGCACCATACACAGTGTCCAGATATTTGTCTATTTTAGCCGGTTTCAGTTTGGAGGAAGAGATTGATGTTTTGTTTTCATCAGCTGTGACTGATGTTTCTGTCATTGCAAAAGCTGTAGAATAATTGATGGAGCAGTTAACTGTATTTTTTGAACAATAAATAAAAGAAAAATGGATTTAGCGTGAAGGTTTCCATGTATACATAATAATACTTACCCCATTCTGATTGTCACGGGATAATGTTGGTTCTCTTAGTGGGAGAACTTGCTGCCATTGAGAACAGCAACTGTTAAACCTGTTAAACTGTTCATGCAACTATCTTAATAGACATTTTTACACATATTACTTTCACATGGGACATTTATAGTTATTATAGTCAATTTCTCAAGCAAACTATGTTTGTATTGCAATGATAACTGTGTGCATGTTGCTTGCTAAACATTTTTAGTCAGTCAGGAGTTCAATTTCTCTGACTAAAAGTCACAATATCATAGTCCATATATATGCTTTCTTATCCCTTCAATAAAAAGTTTTTATACAACTGCTACAACAATGTTTTTATTATTAGTTCTCCGGGCATTAATTCAATTCAATTTCAATTCAGTTTATTTATGTAGCACCAAGTCACAACAAAAGTTGTCTCTCAGGGCACTGTACAAAAACATGCACATACATTACAAAAAGCCAACTGGTAAAAGTTATCTATCTAAGGAAGCCAGCAGATTGTGTTGACTCTTCACTTCATCGCAGTCTCCCATCCTGAGCAGCACATTGGCAACAGTGGACTGTTGTTAGACTGACCAAACTGTCACGACAAATCTAGCCTTTGTGCAAACAATTAGGTGTAGTGAGGAAGACAGAAAACTGAAACAAAATAAAATAAAATTCTGAAAATCTAATTTTGTGATATACTTTGTGGATACAACTAATATTAGGAACCCTGTTAGAAATTTTTACCCTTACCAAACCTTTGAAACCTTGAGGAACACAAACAGGTGGCCTCATCATCCACAGCATTGAACGACTGCAGTTAACTCACTAAAATCAGCCTTTTAAACATAACTATCTTCCTGAGTCCTTTGAATTGGTTTCAGAGGTCTGAAACCAGACGGTTGGTAAGTTATGATGCCCTGATGTCCCTTTTACATGTGAGTGGCAAAGCCAACCAACAGGTGGCTGCTGTGAATAGGTCGTTCATCTTGTTCTTGGAATTCTGGCCAGGAACTGAGTTTTCTGACACATACATGGTACAAACAGACTGATGCCAAAATCAAATGTGAGCTGAGTGGTAATGAAAGTCATGTGTTTTTACTCCATGATTTAACCACCAGCATCAAAACACTAAATGAACAGACATCTTTTGCAACATGGTTCGCTGAGTTGACTTTACATCTACACAGCAGCGGAAGTTGCTCTGTTGGCTACTTGCTAAATGTTGTTTTTCCTTTGTCTTTTAATCATCTGTATATTTGAACACAAAGTGACAAAGTTCCTACTTGAAAGTAGAATTTCTGTCAGCCTGATAAGAATTTCAAAACACATCCTAGTTCTCAGAGAGTCTTGTCAATAAAATATTTAGTTAATTTTTCTGTATATAGCCCCTAAAAAGTGATAAAAATAAAGGAGGAAATGGGATTGATCTTGTTTTTAATCACCTAACGCCAAAGGCAAAAGACAATGTTTTTGCCCATCTGTGTGTGTGTTTCAATGACGTTGGCTCAATAAAAGAGGAAGCTTACGCCCAATCATTTTTAATCTATTTATATACATCCGAATTTATTGCAAACACTCTTAAAAGGTTTCTTCTCACTTTCATTAAAGGCTCTCAACACTCATCATTGAAATGTTCAGAAAGAAAAAGTGAAAATGTAAAACCTTGTCAAACTAACTGTACATTGTTGCTATAAACCTTTGCATCATATTACTGAAGATTATGCATCGACCATCTATTTCCAACAGCTTAAGACAGTGAGCCCACTCCTGCAGGCAGCGGTTTCACCTCCTGCAAGAAGTCTTTATTTTGACAAGGTTGTGCCATGCTCGAGCGAGTTTCAAATTAAACATGTACATCTCACTGTTAGCTAATTCACAACTTCTGTTATGCTGCCATCTGAAAAAGCCACCAGAGAGACTCAGCACAACTACAATAATAGTCAGCCACTTCATGCATCTCCCAGAACACTAACATTTATTAGTTATTGGGAGGCTGTTTAAAGTAATAGCTGCTGTTTTGTGCAGTGTGACTACACGATCTCTTACAAAGCTATTGTTTGGACCATGTTTTGTACAACTACATCGGAATGCTGGCTCATGTACTCACTGTTAAGATTTTTGTGTGTGTGTTAATTTTTGAGTAATTTTTTTGTATTTGGTTTAATTGTTTTCACTTGTGTTTATATAGTTCTATTTATTGTGATCTGTGTGTTTTTGTCCATTGTCCAATCCTTGTATCATTATTCACCTGCCCTCAGATCAATACTTTTCCTGTCAGCCTGTCACACCCATCTACACCTGTCCTGAGTTTGTAATCACTCACCTGTTTCCACTTCCTTGTTATCAGCCTTTATATTCAGTCATTTTCTCTCCACTGGTTTGTTGTTGCTAACATGCACTATCTGGTTCTTCTCGTGGTGCAGTCCTTGTGTTACCAATATGTTTTTTTTATTTGCTGGCATGTCAACTTCTTGTTTTGTTTTACTTTAATAATAAATCAGTTTGCCATTGAGCTCCTTGTGTCAGGCTGCATTCTGGGTTCCAATCAACCCATCAGTACAACCTGATACTCACCAATGCAGCTTGTATGAATCTTTAGGATGGGCTATTTTCCACCAACAAAGATAAATGTACATTTACTGCAAAGGCAAAATGAGGTAAACCAACACAAACTTCTTAGTTCTGATCATATCACACAAGATGTTTTAATGCTGTTGTAGGTCTGGGACCAGAAATGTAAATATTTGTAGAATGCACACTTATTCCTAGGCTGATAAAATTTCATTAAAATTCAATGTGTTTCCAAAAGATTCAAAATACAGTTAGCGTTCAGACATCCCTTTGTTTTTATGCTTTTAGGATCTTAAGAACAGCAATGAAGACAACCTATTTTATCTAGTAATGGAAAATTTTAGATCTAGTTTGTTTGGATTTTTAAGTCCCGTCTTGAACACCTGTTTCAATTTTTTATATCTAACTAGGGTTGTGTGGTATGATAAAAAACATGTCATTTTAATTTCAGTATGTACAATATTAATAATACAAAGGCTTTCTTGGAAAGAAAAACACAATATTGGCTGTAATATTCCAAGTGTCAATCATTCATTTATTCCTATTATGTGTCCCAAAGAGATCTTCCTTGTGAAATTTAAATAAAACAGTATGTGAGAAAGAAAAAAAGCACATAGATATGGTCAAAATAGTTTGTCCCCTTCAGCTTTGTGTCCTGGGTATGTTTGTAGGCTCACTGCTGCATGTCCAAAATGGTGGGAAAATGCATCAATTGACAATCTTTTCCACTTATTATTTTGGCATTAGTGGCACCTCCAGATGCTGAATAAGAATAATTTTTTACAACCTTTTGCCATCCCTAGCACACCTCCAATGGGAAGGCAAGTGTGTTTTCAGAGGTGGATGGGGTTAATGGTAGACAATGCCCTCCAAGCTGGTGCTGTAACAAAACTCAATTGCTACCTTTTTTTTAATCAACTTTCTCATCAGATGTGGCAAAACATAAAATCTAATAAAAGATAAACAGTAATTTCACCAACAAACAGCTGTATGGAGTTCTTTCCTCCCACAGCTGGACTCCAAAAATCAAGTCAACTGCTGGTTTCAGCTTCTGTTTCTGGGGTTTTTATGTTTTTCCATATAGGACACTTTAACATGTTTGTTGTATAAGTATGTGTATCTTGAAGGAGATTCTTCACTGTGGTAGCTACAGTAGCCTCTTGAGCATAATTATCACTGAAATAAACAACAGCTAAGCTCTGATGTCCTGTGTGCCCTTGATTCTGTTAGATCGTCTTAAGTTTCTGTGTTTAATGTTCTCATATGCTCAGACTCTTCTTATCAGGTTCACGCTAAGAAATGTGTAAATCCATTTCTACTTTCATACTCATTAGTTTGTTGTATTTTTATTTAGGTTATTGCAGTTTCAGACTTTGTTTTCACTTTTGTTTTGTTGTTTTTCTGTGCTTATTGAAGGTACCTAATCCCTTCATTGGATCGCTCTCATGCTGGCTTCTATCGCTGCATCGTAAGGAACCGGGTAGGAGCTCTTCTGCAGAGGCGCACAGAAGTGCAAGTGGCCTGTAAGTATACACAAAGAACATGGCTGACAGACAGACAAGCAGAACAAATGAAAGAGCACATAGATCCTGAGTGCATATGTGCTTAATTGCATGCAGAGTACACAGTATGCCCACATTCTCTTTGGCTGCTTCTGTGTCAAGGACCGACCTGGGAGGAAGAGATGCTGGCGCGCTGAAAGATCTACCTGCATCTCATTCGGAGCATTTTCAACCCAGACAGCTGTTCCACTCAGCATTCTCATTAGATTGATATTGTTGCCATGGTTCTTTTTTAACTTTGCTTCATTTCAAAACGCCGCCTATTTCAAACTCTCTCTTTTGTCAACAACATCTGTTGTTTCTTAGCGAAAGTACCGCTCCCGCGTAACACATTTCTGTAAATTTTACCCGCCGGTTTCAGGGCGCACGGTTTCCTACTCTTGTTAACAAGCTATTTGAGACGCAGCACAGAAGTGTCTTGGGAGTCGTCGTGTTGTATCCATCCACACAACTGTCCTACACCCATTATCCTGGATGGGTATGTCAGGTTCATTGGCTTCTCCTTGTTTTGGCGACGTGTGAGGGACTGGGTCGCTGTAACTGACAATTTGGTTCAATCAGGTGTAACAGAAAAAGGTAGGAGGGAGCTGGAATAAACCCAACAGTCCCATTGGTCCACTTCTTTAGTATTAGGCAAACATAACGTTAGTGTTAACAACTCTATCCTTCTGTATCTCATTTCTCTTGCAGCAGTTTGATTCTTACATCACTGACTCTTTTTGCTTCCTTCTCCTTTTGTTGACTTTCTCTGTTTTCCGACCACCACTGCTTTCTATTTATTTCTTGGCGCGCACCCCACTGTCATTCAGCAGCTCTGTATTCCTGTCTTCCCATTTCCATAATTCTCCTCTTTCCTTGTATCGGTTGCTCATACTCTGAAGGGCTTCACTGGTGAGTAAAAAAAGGGAAAATTTAGGACACCTGCAGAAGAAATGGGTTGGGATAAAAAAAAAGGAAGGAGTGCCAGAAAATACAGAGGAAGATTGTAAGCTGTTTTGGGAAGCTATTTTATTGAGGCAACACAATTAGGATTGCAGAGATACACCTCTGAAAGAAGGGAAACATGGCGAGGCATTAGAGATTGCGAAGGAAGGGGGAGGAGGACATCTCATCACAAAAACTGCAGATCAAAGTCAGGGGATTTGTAGACTTCCCAGATTTCCATTTAAGCTAAGCACCACAGCTGCACAACAAATCCAGATTACATATTTTATTCTCTTTGAAAGAGAGCAGGAGAGAAGGAAAATAAGATTGCCATCAATACACAACCACTCCAATAACGCTAGTTCAAAGTCCCACACTTTGGTGTCTGCATGTTTCAAACATAGTGTTTCTAAACTGTGCGGGAACCCAATTGACTGTTTATTTCAGCTAAGGTTTTTCATTGTTCGTGTCATTGTTGCTCCTCTTTAGTTAAAGAAGTGAAAGTATGATTCTTCCTTTGCCTTTATGGAGCTATAGATCTTGTTTATACCTACATCTCCAATGCGTCTTTAGCAGTCTGGTTACGTTTGGATAGGACTGAATACAGATGTGAACTGCCGCAGTTTACCCACCTTCAGTGGTGATCAGGACCCCATTTATCTGCATCCATTTGTTAGCCTGAATGCAGTCTGTCCTGATCCTTAAGTAACTGACTCCTTCTGAACTGAGGTGACCTCATGCAAATGGCAAAGTGCACATCTCTGGTTTAATAAAAGGCTCAGCTGCCAGCTGATTAGGACAATTAAACAACCATCCCTGGGAATATTTTAAATTTTTTTGTTTTGAGTTTTGAGGGGTTGGCTAATGTTTCAATGAACTAATTATCTGAACCCTGATAAATAAAAAAAAGTTTTGTCACGGTTTTATTAATCCGAGTGGACTGTAGCACACAGTGTGGTGAGTTTCTGTTTAGGTTGTTTGTTCTGAATGTTTTTGAAAGCAGGATGAAGCAGGATGGTCACTATGAGATGTAATGTTTTATGTTAATCACAGGACATTTGAGCAGAGCTGTGCCGCATTATATTCACCTAATGATGTTACATTCACAGTGAAACTGTTTGTTAAAAAAACACAGCTGCCAGCTATCACTGCACAGTTCACCTGAGGTGGATTTTGATGTAAAGATTTTCAGTCTTTGCTCTGATAGCTCTGTGAGGTATTTAATCATCATATGACCATTTGTTTTTTTTATTCTTTTAAGTAATCAAGCATATTAAGAAATAACTCCATAAAAATATGACTTAAATGGCTCTGAACTGTGTTAATGTTAGAATAATACTAGTTCAGATGTCTGAATGTATTGTCACTTTTACAGAAACATCAGACAGTCCAATGTTTGATGTGACTGTGTGGGAATCTGCAAACAGAGGGAAAGACACACATCTAATGGCAAAAATGTTTTAGAATGCACATTAAATAGCCAGGAGTGAATGCTCTGTCAGAACTGATCACTTGCAGTTCAATCACCCAAGACTGATACTTAACAAGACCTCTGAAGAGGACCTTAGGTGTCACTTCAGCTTGTTTGCATCAATGTGTTAAAATGGTTTAAAGTCTGGATGAGATAAGACAAGAGCTTCAACTGAATTTGGTGCTGATGGAGAGAAAAAGAGAGAGCAAGAGTATTGGTGCAAGATTTAAGATTTGTATGGAGCCCCTAAAGGGACATTAAAGAAAAAAAAACTTTCTTGTATGCACCATATAGTTATTTTTCATTGATGTCAAAGATTGCTGCCAAAGAAGATCTGAAACTTTCCTACTTTAACTTTTTGAAAACACAAAATACCATAACAATGACATCGGGCAAGCAACGAAGCAACTGGAAATATGGCTTTATTATGTCACATATTTCCATTTCAGTAAACACAGCTAGTCCAAAATAATCTGAAAGTTCCCATTAGTTATCTGGTGCTCACGAGAAAGTATCTGGTGTTCACAAGAAAGTTTTTTTTTTCCTTTAGTGTCTCTTTAGGGGTTCAGTAGATTTGAGAGAAGTGGAGAAATAAAACTGTAGGGAAAGAAACATAAAGAATATGACTTTTACTCAATTTAGCATCCCCTTAATGTCCCTTTGTGACTCATTACATCTTGCTTCCTTCAAGCCTTTTCTTGATCTGCTGCAGAAACCATAGCAACAACGCTGCTCTGTCCATCAAAGCAGCTCAATGTAACATTTTCAGAGCACAAAGCAGATGGCAGCAGCTCCAAGGTCACTAAAAGTCAAAAAAAGAAAAGAAAATGTGTGTCTCTGACTTGTATGTGGCTTTATAAGACTCCTGCCCTACCCTCTGACTGTGTTTCCGTTTTTTCTTGTTTTTCTTGTTTTTCTTGTTTGGTTTTCTCCAGTTATGGGCAGTTTTGAAGAGGGTGAACGCACTCAGTCCGTCTCTCAGGGAGAGGGAGCCGTTGTTACTGCACCACGCATTCGCAGCTTCCCCCAGCCGCAAGTTACCTGGTTCAGAGATGGACGAAAGATTCCTCCCAGCAGTCGAATGTAAGCTTTCATTCTGTCAAGTATGTTCTGTGTTTTTTCTTGTGTGCGTGTTTGATCCAGAGAATATCTCTGCTGCTTTATTCTTGAGGATGATTGAGTGCTTCAGCTTCAGTGTGACTCTCCTGATCTAAAGTTTGTTTTTTTTTTTCCATTCAGTTTGTAACTTTTTATTTTTTGCCAAAGAGCAACTTTATTTTCTTTTGTTGAAAAGGCTTGCACACAAGCAGAACTGCAGAACTGCTTGTGTGCAAGAGAATTGCCCACTTTTCATGCTTACTTCAGGAGAACACAAACTGAACTCTTTTGTATCAACTTATCTATTGTTGTCCTGTCTCGTTCTTGTTTCTGCTGCTTTGTCTTCCTTCATTTTGTCCCAAAGCTTGGAGGCTGGAAGTTTTAAGGTTGAATTTAAGTGTCTGCTAGCAGGCAGTTGTAATGTTAAGCCAGTTCTTTCAGCACACGTTAAAAGGAGTTGTTGTTATGCTTTTCTTATTTTATTTAGTTCAAAAGTTTAAGGTACAAAAGAATAGTTGGACTGCTATTTGGCCTTGAGGGAACAATGGCTTTTTGTTTTCATTGTTTGTGTTTTTTTTTCCATTTCATAAACATTTCAACTCAATTCAGATTTTTTTTAAGCTCAGTAAAGATTTCTTTACTTTCCTGATTGGAATTCTAGTTGTGGAGTTTGCATGTTTTTGTCACTGAGTGGGTTCCTTGTCAGTTCTTTGGTTTTCTTCCATAGATTAAATCATTTTAGGTTAACTTTAGGATAAAAACTCTTCTCAGACAAGAAAAAAATGGGGAAAATTGCATCAGCTCTTTACTGGTCTAAGACTAATAACTGCTAATGTCAGTACTTGGGATGAATAAATGAACAAACGGGAGTTTTATTTAATTTCTTTAATTCAATTTATTGTATTTCCATTCTTTATGTATTTAAAAAGTTTGTACATCAAGCAAAGAAATCAAAGAACCAAACAAAAACCGAAATGGGCAGAAAGCTTTAATATTGGGTTTGGATTGGTTTTATATGCATTTTCTCTGAATTTTATCACAGTGTGATGTCATTTTATTAGAGCAGTACATTATATATAACAGAAATAAAAATATGGATATTATAGCTCAGGATAGACTTGACCAAATAAAACTTTGTAGAGGCCATTAAAAATGAAGGAATAGACCAGGCTAAGTTTGGGTCTAATCAACATAAATCAAAATTAAAATCGAGGTTATTATTTAAGGCTAACATAGCCTTAGGCTGCACAGAGCTATGAACAGCTGGTAAAAACCTTGATCGCCTAATTCCTTTTGATTCAACTAATATTCAATAGTAATATCTATGGATGGATGATAAAACGATAGATAAATGGGCATGCAGTCAGACAGGGAATAAGGAAGGAATACTTCATGTACCTGCGTGTGTGTGCATTAAAAAGTCTCTAATCCCTGTCTCATCACATCTGCATTTCTCTGCAGTGGGAGGTGACCTTGCCCTCAGTGAGAGTGAATCTTTCTTATCAGCTCCTCTTCTGCAGTAATCACACTCTGACCTAGAATCACTATGAGACAAGAGTCCAGACGTTTAGTGAAGAGGAAGGCTGTGGGCAGACTAGTTGCTTCAGATTGTCTGCTCATGAAACACTAGATTGCTTCCATCAAACAGAAAAGTAGGCATAGAATGATGAGCTGTGTGTGTGTGTGTTATTGGACACAATTACCAGTTGATGTTATGTGTTAACCCTTTCGCGTACATAGCCCTATCCACACTTCTTACTTTTATTGCTTTGTTAGTCTTTCCATGTCTTTTACTTGAACTTTGATTGATTTTGACTTGAATGAATTTTGCAGATTCAGTTCCTGTTCCAAAATGCCCGATTGCACAGTTTTCTTGCAATAAACTGGATGTTTGGATCGATTAGCTGCAGCGATGCCACCACAGCCACAGTTTGAAGGACATGCTTCATGACTTTTTTCCTTGTTTCAGGTGTATTATTGTCACAGAGTCACATCACAATATACAGTTTGGGTCATTGTCTGTTTCCATGCAAATAAGTAATGGTAGAAATGGTGTTGTGTTTAAAAGGAAATGGATCATTTTGTGCTGAATTAGCCACATTGCACACTGCAAATTTGTTACAGGGTGGTCATAAACAAAGCAGGAAATTGCAAGGCTAGAAAAAACAGCGGGCATTTCCAGAATATTTCGCCATTATGATTAAGGTGACTTGAGAGTAAGGCTTTTATTACATTTACACATTTTGTTCTTTATATATAGTTTATACTTTGTTTTTTGTTTTTTTGGGAGGGGACGGAAAGGGTTTGCCACTAACTCTGGTTTGAATGATTCTGCTGGCTGGTTTAAAAGGATTTTGTTCCAGATTTGATGAAATGAGTCTAATGAACACCTTGAAAAACACTTTTTAAATTTCATTTTACATATTTTCCCTTTGTGTTACCCTTCTTGTCTTTGTTCAGAGTTTTATCTAAGTGAATGTGTTTTATTTTGAAAAATGCTTTCTTTATGTCTCATGGTTGAATTTTTTTCTGCCTCTGTCTTTCTGACAGTGTTTGTGCTCACTTGGGTTTCAATTACCAATTAGTCCCCCATGTGTATTGTCTGTAGTCCAGCATTTTTCCCTTTCAGCTGTCATTTTGTCTGTATCCCCACCTGTGTTCCTTATGCCATGCCTTTCAGCATTCACAGTTTGTGGCTCATTTAGTTTTCGAATCTTTTCACTTTTTCCTGGATTCCTGCATCACCCTCCTCCTGTGTTTTTGTTTGCCTGCTGAATTTTTCTAATTGTGCATGAGCTTAAGTAAAGCCAGTATGTTTTTGTTCCTCAGACCTTCCTCCTGTGTCGTGCATTTGGGCCCTTCCTTCTTTTCATCTAAAACCATAACACCCACTGCGCTGCTCTTCATCCTCCCTTCCTTCCCTGCAGCTATGAGAATGCTAATACCGCACACACTGCCAAGGTCAGAGTGTGCAAATGAGCGCTGTTGATAACAGGCAGCCTTTCTTATTGATAATCATTTAATTGAATTTGATTCATGCCAGTAGCGTTTACTGTATAGAGGCATCAAAGTCTCTCCAGTGAGGGGAGAATAAGGAAGAGTCACAGAGATTAGCACCAAATCACAAACGTTTCCTTGACAAAGACTCTTTCCAAAAGCTAGAGCTCTTCTGGATCAGTTCCAACCGTGGTTATCCCCCAAAGGCGAAGGTGGGGTAATAATCAATTTGTTTGTTTGTGCGTTTTTGACTGTCTGTAAGCAAAATGTATGATGACTCACTGACAGGATTATTGTGAAACTTTCAAAAAGTAATCATTGGGTGTACATCTACAACTGATTGGCTTTTGGAGTCAATGCAGTACATGATGGCCACCACAACCCACTGACCCTAGAAAAAACAAAAATGGATACAAGTCAGCCATTTTATCCAATATTGGGCTAAAATTTGATGTGAAAGTAGATGAGCATTGTCCCCAGCAAATATTTTTGAGCGCAACACATTTGCTTAAAACTTCAATATTAACTTTCAGAGTCAACCTTGCTTGTCGGTTAGCAAAATATCTCATGGACTGCTGGAGGAATTTCAGTGAAACTCTCAAAGTATTCTTTTGGCTTTACATTTACAACTGATTAACCTTTGGAGTCAACTTCATCATCATTGACTTTATTTATAAAGCGCTTTAACGCCAGCCATTGCTGAAACAAAGTGCTGAACATCAGTAATACTTGATTCAGGATGGCTGCTGCAGCTTATCAACCATAGCCTACACAAAATAGTTATACTTGAGTGAATTTTACAGACACCAAGCTGAGATTTGATGTGGTAGTAGCAAAATGTCATTCACAACACATACTCTAACAGATCATGTAAGATATTGGAATATTTTACAAGATTGTGCATAATGGTAAATTCAAGGTTTAACAAAAACAGCTGTAACTACATCACTTTGCAACAAAAAAATATCTAAATCCAAAACTCTGGTGTGAAAGGCAGGGGGCGATATGCATTTCTTCAAGGAATGCCAGGCCTTTAATTTATCCAGGTGTCTCAGTTATTGCTCTGTACTGTGGGCCAAGTTACAAAGAATACCACTAAACGAGGTAGAGCTGGAGAAATAGACTCCAACCATAGTGATCATTTTCACTGTCACATACAGTCTCAATCTTACCTGACAGCGCTCCCTTTTTTCAATCTCCTCCCATTGTCCTCTGTTCCTGCTACCCCTCCTCAGGTGTCATAACTTTCATTTGCAAACTCTTCGGGGGTCCATCTTTCTGCTTGTCTCTGTGCTCTACCTAATCACACCTGACCAAAAAATGAGGGGGTGGGGGAGTATAGCTAGATCTAAAGTGCATGTGACAGTCGCTTCCAACTAATCAAACAGCTAAAAATTTTCCCTCTGATGTAGCAAACTGCTGCAGCTATTATCTGTTACAATGTGTTTTCATTCAAACTTATCTTTTTTAACATGGGGGCTACTTATTAATGCACAGCAAATAATGAGGGTTTTTTTCTGCAAATTGTCACAACTTTTTGTTTGATCTGGATATTTTTCCTTTTGCAGCAGCAAAGTGGAAGAAGCTTACAAACCACTAAAATGACACTTAATGATTGCATGTCCTTTTTAAGATAAACTCCATCTCAATTTTTTTTTGTACCCAGTTGGATGTCTAGTTATGCAGTTATGTAACTGCAATATTGTTGAATATTACAGCGACAACATCAATTGCAATAAACAGTCAACATGTGTTTATTGCAACATCTAAATCAAGGGTGGGCATCAAAGGCAGTAAGAGTTGTTCAAGTTAGGTGGCTAAACATGAATGATTGGCCTTTGGAATAAAATAGTCAATGATTTATTGCAGTTCAAGCAGGCTTTTGCAATACTGATATTGTGCACATTGATATAGTGATTGTATGACAAGGTGTACAATCTTTGTACACGTCTGATTATCTGATTGTATTGTTTCTTTAACATTTCAGTCATGTACATCTGTAGCAGTTCAGAATGTAACCTACCTGCACAAGTATATCAGAACCAAACGGACTTCAAAAAGCTCCAAGCTCATTTTGCAGTAGCAAAAAGCCATACACAAGCTGCTAAATATTCTAATCGCGCAGGTAAAAAAAGAAAAATGCTACTCTCAACATACCTCATGTGTGAGCACAACACCTAGGAGCTGGATGTGTAAAGAAAACCCACAGCAACTTAATGAATACTCTATTTTTTGCTTGCAAGCTACCAGATTCCTTCTGGCAAAGCAGAGTGTCTCTGTGGCACTGTGACTGCTCTTTTCTCTGCCATGTGGCCCGTGCAGCTGCTGGTCTTGGCTCAGGCAGAGACTCCCATTCTGTCACTGACAGTACACCCAGAAACTTTGCAAATTTCCCTTTTCTTGGTGCTTATCTTACACGGCCTTTGCTTAGCAATTCTTTAAGTTCTGGGTTCAAAAATGTGTCTGTTGGGTGATGGTGCTTCCTGATTATTCATTTCCGGTATCTATGCAATGTCTTTGTTGTACTGTGATGAAAAAAATCATTGCAAAGTGTAAAGGTACTTATTCAGTGCTAAATACCATTTTTCTTCTCTTACTGAGTAGAATTCCATTTGGCAAAATCTTTTCCGTTCAGCTGGTGTGATTTGTTGTTATTTTGGAGACTTAATGTGGTGTATAATCGGAGCATCCGTCAGTAAACACATTTGGCTCGAATTGTAGATGGCTTGAGGGTGAGTTTGTCACTGGATGAAGCAACAGAACCTGTCCTCTTATTGTTTTTCTCTGACAACAATTCACTATCCACTACATGTCGTTTTTCTTCCCGAAACTTTTTATTGACACTCTGCCATGGATTTATCTGCGTTACACTGAAACAAGCTTGTAGAAGTATCTGTTAAGACAGAGGAGCTTGACCTGGAGGAATTGGTGGGAGGACATGCACACACATCTCAGTCCGCTTAAGTAATTCGCTGTAGGTTCTGATCAATTAATGGCCTTTGCTTGTGACGCTTGGGTCTTGTCAGCACGCTATGGATTCCTCATTAGTCACGAGGGCCACTGAATACCCAAGACTTCCTCTGTATTTCTGTACAACTACCTAGCATTTTTCATGAAACAAACAATCTGTAAGTCAACAAATAACTGATGTTGAAGATGAATATTGACAGAAATGAGTTTAATATAGGAATGATTTTGCATTTTTTAATGGGTTTGTGTGAGGAAATATTCCATTTATATTCTTGATACTTTCTTTTTTATTTCACCTTTATTTAAGGTTGGTTCATTGGTTCATTTGTCTTCTAGAGTCCAAGTGAAGCTCTTTAGAAGTTATAAGTCACATATGCGCTAGTTTCCATGTCCTGATCAAGGTTGGAGCTTAGGAATGAGGCTAGCAACGTTAGTCCTGCTTCAAAATCTGGATGACCAAGCCTTGAATACATGTCATGGATAATCTGTCTCCACACTCCCACCAGGAACCCCATAAACTGTCATCATATTAATAAACCACCAGAACTGTGCATACTCACAACTATTGTGGACCTATTCCGCTGTATTTTGTATAATTGGGAATTAAAATGCACCTAAAGAGCCCAATAAGACCCTGCAAAGATCATCCATGTTCTGGCCAAAT
Organism: Kryptolebias marmoratus; assembly: GCF_001649575.2. Classification (NCBI taxonomy): domain Eukaryota; kingdom Metazoa; phylum Chordata; class Actinopteri; order Cyprinodontiformes; family Rivulidae; genus Kryptolebias; species Kryptolebias marmoratus. The sequence goes on from NC_051446.1 coordinate 22,532,920, forward strand.
TTTTTTCAATGTAGGAGAATTGTCCCCCTGAATGATAGAGGCCCAACACTGGCGTTGGAGAAATCCAAAACTTGCAAATGTTTGGCCTAAAAAATAACTCCAAAATTAATCCTAAAATAATCATTTTTATTAATCAACTTGCCCACATTGGTTGACTGAACACTCAACGAACCACAAGCTGTGGGGAGGCAGAAAACGAACAGTGAGACACAAATCTCTAGTTCATGCCCCGGTGAGAAAACAAGTAGCTGTTTTCATGAGCAACATGCTGTTTTTCTCTCTCCCTCCTCCATCTCTTCATCCCTGGAAGCTGTGGCTTTTTCATCGCAGGTCCACTGAGCAGTAGGGCACGCCTGCTCTTGCTGCTTGTTTCTTCTGCTGTCATATGTCTATTTCCCCTGAAGTTTGACTCGTACCTTAGCCACCCATGTGAGCTGCTTAATTCTGTCGACCTCTTCTCTTTCTCCTGGGGAAGGCCATCAGCCAATTGGGGCTATTTGTCTGCATGTAATGGAGGTCTGAGGCTGTGAAGCGAGGTTACGCACCTCACGGCTCGGTGGAGAAGGACAGCCACGACAGATGCCAAAACACTCCACTTTGTGTGTGTGTGTGTGTGTGTGTTAAAGCCATGCCAGCTCCATCCCACTGTGTCAGTACTGGATTAACACGAAGATATGCACCCAGACTGACAAAATCAGTGGCTGAAATAGATGGGAAAATGTGTTCCTATAAGCCTCTGCTTCCAAATCTATTCCAGGAACCATGTGTTTTTTAATTGAAGAGAGCGGTCTGGATCATTGTTAATTTAATTTTGAGGAGATTCAATTTATTTGCAATAATTGAAATTAGAGGGGGGAAACAGCTCGTAACAAACAAAACATTTAAACCCCCTATCTCTCTGTCTCAATCAAAAATAAATCCTCCTCATCTTTATTGATGAAAGTGCCACAGTATCATAAGGCTGGAAGTCAATGAAAATCACCCTTGATGCTCAACATGAATAATTTGATCCGCAGGACAGTAATTGCATGTGAGACTGATTCTGCTTCTTGCTGTAAGGATAAAAACAGGGCCGCCTAGAAGCTGCAGAGTTGTTTCCAAGCAGCTGTCCAGCTTGTGAGTCTCTCTGGTGCACCACAGCTCTTCTGGAGCATAGTAATGGAAAAGAAAATTGGGTTGGAATAAAAAAAAGAACAGAAAGCATTCTGAGATCTTTGGATAAGCATAAAAAACCTCAATACAGACTGAGGCATGTTTGCACATATCTGATTTGTCCAAATTTCTCTGCTCTGTGGCTTGATAAATCCCTGCAACATGCCGGATGCGTGGTAAGGCGTTGTTACAAGCAAGCCTCAGACAGCTGTTCACAACACCACTGAGAGACGGGGACTTAAATAAGGATGACCAGAATGCATCCTGACAGAGAATACAAGATAAAGAAGAAAAAGAAATCAAATAACATTCAGGAAGTTGGTTAAAACATGAACGCTTTTATTAAACCAACCCTTATTTTAATCTTCCAGCTTCCTTGATATACTTGCAAAGCCATTCAGCATAATTGGCTTACTTTATTTTCTTCCAGCATCATTTGGTTTTTGATCCCTGAGGCCCAGCGAGCTCTGGGAGCAGTTAGATCTGCTGAACAAGCTGTGTAACAAAGTTCTGTGTGACCCCCACTGCACCAGCACTGATTACAGACTGAGGGGGAGATGCTCAGCAGGGGAGTGTATTAAAATCAACTAGCAAGGGGAAAAATTGCCTCTTGCTCCCCATAAGTGATACAATCTGAATTTGCTGTGGATAATGTTGGTAAAACTAAGTCTGGCTGGTGCTTAGATGCAGTCAGTCGATTTGAAATGGCCTTTTGGGGAAAAATGAAACAGAGCTTCCGAGGTCAAAGTGTCTGTTATGAATCATACTGTAGTTTGTGGCTGAACTTTTCTTCAACTTTAGGATGAAACTTTTCTTTTTAACAACCTAAACACGAATGGTTTATCAAGTATGTGTTTTTGAAGAAAACATAAATTTTTCATGGAAAAAGCCGGTTAAGGCTATGGTTTCTTTTTTATTATTAGGAAAAGGTCACATATTGTAAATTTACCATTTTATGGTATATGACGCAACATTCCACAGCCTTTAGGATAATAAATGGTCCACACTTACTGTATATAGTGCCCTTTCAACCTCTTCAGTTTCTGCAAAGTGCTTTGCAGAGATTGTCATTCATCTACAAGGAAACAGTGCTTTCTAATACTGTATACATAGAAATTTTTATACAGCATTTCTTATATCTCACTCATATGCCTGTAAGCATATAGGTGGGCACAGGAGGTGCAGTGTTTTGCACTTGGGAATGCTGCAATAACTGGGAGTTGAACTCTTGACCCTACAATTGGAAGACTTCTGAGCCAAGCCACCGCAGGATGTTGCTTTGAAGTCTGAAAATGAAAAAGATAAGAACCAGATGGGAATGCGTTTGCAAAGTCAGATGTTTAAGGTAGTATTTCATTGGACTGTGACTGTTGGTGACTAGTTGGTGAATGGTGCTCGAGAGGGGGTCTCCAGACTGTCTCTCAAGGTTCTCAATTTTTTCTCGTTTGAGCTGCAGAGGCAGTCTTGTTGCTTGAATTTTGAACATGTCAAATAGTCAGAGTTGGCTCAGGTGTCTCAAACTCATCTTAAACCCATCTCGATTTTGTGGCGGGTGTGTATGACATGGGCGGCAGCAGGAAACAAAATGGTGAGCATGGCCTTTAATAGAGTTTTGCAAGCCATGCACACAAAAATAAGCCAAAAATTGGCCCTGCAAAATGTGCTCATGTGGCTTGTTGAGACCCTCAGAAAGATTTGGCCAAGTCTGGAGTGCTGGTGCTCCCTATTGGAATCAACACAAGAACTAATCCCCCCCCTTTACCACAACATTAATTTGCATTAATTTACATAATCTTTATGCAAAACAATCATTTGGACCACAACAAGAAAAGGTACGTTTGTGTGCATGTGTGTATATATATATATATATATATAAGTAATAACACTTCTGCAGTGCTTAAACACGGGGGTGGAACAATCATGGAGGCACTAGAGGTTGATCAGTTGGCTGTCTAATTAGACTGACTGTTCACCTTGTTTTATTCGTCTTGCATACACATAAGCATACAAAGTCTATTATTAAGCAGGCACATCCGTGGGCAGAACAGTATTCTTACACTTGACACATCACACATCAATACACCTTCTGCAGTGGGGGTGTCTTTCGAAGCAAGGGTGCATTTTATTTGGTTTTTAACAGTGTCGATCAACAAACATGTCAAAGAAAAGGTTTTAGAACCAATTCACAAAGGTTCCTAAAATGTTCTGAGGCCTTTGCTGTTTGGTTAACTGATTATCATTATTACCTTACTGTTTGCACCATCCATCTTTTTTACACTCTTATTGTATTTTTAATCTAGCAGATTGTAATATTTATGACTGATAAACTGTTACATTTTGTTGGTTAAAAGTAAACGCGTACAAAAAAAATCACTTTATATATCTGCTATTGGTTGCCATCATTTCTAAAGATGAGCATTAGTTGATCTCTAGTTAGTGCTTTCATCAGAGTCAGTGTAGGCGCCACTATTTCAGGAGCTGCAGGCTGACATTTTTACTGTTACTGCTTAACAGTTTTATCCTGATTGTCACAATGAGCAGTGCATGCAAAAAGATCCCAAAATCTCACTGACGTAGAAGAATGCACAAAACTTAAACAAAAAAAAGTCAAACTTTATTCTTTTAAGTAAAGTGGAGGCTGGTTGTTTATAAAAAGCAGATGTCACTCCATAGTTTGCTGCTACAGAAGAACAAAGGCTTTCCCTTCTAAGCTGTGGTGACCGTCAGTATCATATTTATTTTTGACCTTTTTTTTTTAAAGTTACTGTTAAAAAAATAAATAAATAAAAAGTTAAGCTTCCGTTGCATCACCACTGTAGAATGTCCCCTAAAACGTCACCAGGGATTCATTCAGTGCTTTGGACTCTTCCATGTTTCCTTCATCCCAGAAGAGATCCATAATTTATAGGTGTTTGTCCAGGATGTCACCGCTCCAGCAAGCTAGCATAAAATATTTACCACAGATCATAAGTGCTAGACATTGACGTTTGCTTCCCCCCTTTAGAAAGGGTGTTTTGAGTCTCAGCATGTGCAGCGAATCCCAAATGAGCCCGATGACAGGGGGTCACTTTTCACATGTTTGAAAATCAATCAGTCTGAAAATAGATCCTAAGCTGTGAAAGGTGGCGGCAAAAGCAGCTGCTGTATTATTGTTTGTGGTACAGTATTCCTGCGTGCCACTTTGGAGCTTCGCTGAGAAAGTGTGTGTTTGTGTGTGTAATATTTCTATTTTTCTGTGTTATTAGTTTCTCACCTGCTGTGTTGTTTCTTTGATCAGACAAAGCTGGTATTTCAGCTGAGAAGTATAAACAGAACTAATGAAACCGAAGTGTGTTTTCGTGTTACACCTGCGAACAACAAACTTCAAAAATTACTGTAGATTTTATTAAACAAGCCAGAAAATCAGTCCTAGTTGGTCATCAGATATTTTTTATGTTGATTGCTAAGCTTCCAGATTCAGCACTGATATTGGCTTTAGGAAGTTTACAGAAGACATAAAAAATAAGGGCATAGCATTCCTTAAAAAAATACAAATTGCCTGCAGCAGTTCATGCTAGAGTTTTAGACTAAGACTCTATGTTGAGAAATTACAGGTTATAGGTATATTGGTCAAACCGAAACATCATGCGCAGTCTCATACAATACTGTAAGGACTTACATGATCTGTTAATCTGTGTCACGTCAGATTTTACCCAGTTATCTGTAAAATTCACTGAGGTGTAACTTTTTTTGTGTCGGCTAAGGTGGATTAGTTGTGGAGCCCATCATGAAATAGGTTGACTCCAAAAGTTAATCAGTTGTCGATGTTAAACCCAATGATTACTTTGAGCGTTTCAAAAAAATTTGTTCAGTGAAATATTTTGGCAATGGTACAGACAAATAAACATACAGACACGGACAAAAACATTATTGTGCCTCTTTTGCCTTCAGCAGCGAGAGATTACAAATCAAAGGCAAATTTCACAGAACATTATATTAATTTGTCTTCAAATGGTGTTTAATAAATACCAGGAAATTGTGTCTATCATGGCAAACTACCAAGCTTTGCTTCATAAAATTGTATTCTTTAGTATTTGATAGAAAGAAACCAGGACTGATCAGGACATGGATGAAAAAAGGAAAAGATCTGTGACAAGGAAGGCTTTCAGTTAAACATGGTTTCAGGCTGTTGAACGAGGCACCGATAATAAAAAAAATATTGACTGTGATCATGGTCAGGGGCTGCAGCATCAGACAGCACTCAGGACAAGACTCAAAGAAGATGCTTCAAAATGAGGAAAAGAAACTTTTTAAGTCTATAGAACAAACTACTGAAACTGTGATCAGTGTTTATTCATTCAGGTGTGATTTCAGCAGCCAATACAGAGGGCGGTGAGCTGCCAAACTGCAGGTCAGAGGAAGCAGTGAGGTACAAATGACCAATTAATTGTTCAGGCTTATTATGCAAGGGCATCATCTCTGAGAAAAGAGAGGATGTCAATATTTCTGCTGTGCTCGTTCAGCACTTACACAATGTTTACACGTTGTAAATCAATCGACTTAACGCTGCTTGAACAGTGTAATTAAAATGGTAAAATGTTTGATGTTCTTTTCAGCGGTTGGATCACATGTGGACCCGGATAAACTTCAAACATATTAAGCCCCAGTTACACAGTACAATCTTTAAAGGTTGGTTATTGGTAGCACTTATATTATTTTATCACCTATTGCCATAAGGGCAGGGCGTTATGTAATGGCCTGTCTGTGTGTGTGTGTTTGTCAGTCTCTGTTAGCAAAATATCTCATGAACCACTGAACAGATTTTAGTGAAACTCTCACAAAGTAATTATTGGCTGTGCATCTACACCTGAGTTACTTTTGGAGTCAACCCAATTCAAGATGAGCTCCACAGCTAATTGACTTTAGCAAATGCCAAACAGCTAAAACGCAGACATTTTTCGAGATTTTGAGCTACAATTTAGTGCGTTAGTGGCTGAGAGTCATATACACACTCCGAGCACTATCAGATCTTAGTTTAAAACTTGAAAACTGGAATGCAAGGCAAGTTTGTTCTGCGTTCCTTCAAGGAATGCCTCTTTTTAATTTCTCAAAGCGGTCTTTAGATTGCCTACAGCCAAAAATGTAATATCACTCCTTGATGTCATGTTATATGCAGCTTATTCAAAATGTTTTGTGTGTTTCTTCCTCAGTGCCATCACTCTGGACAACACGCTGGTTATTTTGTCGACGGTGGCACCAGATGCAGGGCGTTATTATGTGCAGGCGGTAAATGACAAAAACGGAGAGAACAAGACCAGCCAGCCCATCACCCTGTCAGTCGAGAGTAAGTAGCCACCTTTATACGCATACTGAAATCTTATGCTGACCTAGAATGCATTGCTCATGTAACAACACTGGCTGCACTTTAGTCAAAAGAAGGGATAAATCTGGAAAGTGTTTAAAATGGAACAAATGAATAATGTGTCTTTATCATATGTTTTACTGGAGAAGGTGATTGCAGCAAATTAACACACACAGGTCACATTTATTGCAATTCTTTTTCTAACTACTGCTTTTAAAAAAACTATTTGTGACACAACAAAATCTAAACATCTGGATTTTTCATAAAACTTATCTTTGTGGGCTTTAGGTGACAGAGGTGTATGAACACAAAGCTCCAAAATAATAACAATTTAGAACGCTTTCCCATCTATTCTGACCTAAAATATTAATAAATTTACCCACATTCATGTTATTGTTAGGTTTTCAAAGGTGTATGTGTGTGAGAAATTTCTACATAACTGCATAAATACTTACCTACCAGTGTCTCTCAGACACACACAGTAACAGAGGTTTTAAACAAATTATTTATCATCAAGTAGTTCCTCAAAATTCAACGACATTCTTAGCTTCCACTGGAAAAAGTGGGAGATCCTTGAATCGAAGCAATCTAACCAGCCTCGGCTCAACGGGGAAAAATGAAAGAGGAAATCTTACAGACAGGGGCTTATGACATGCAAGACTGGAGTTCATTATGAAAGTGAATGAGGAGGGCGAAGGTAAGATATTACAGTTGACAACACGAGCGAGCAGAAATAGCCTGTGGCACATGTTGAGAACGATGGCAGAGTTGATTATACAAGTGCTGGAACACACACATGCAAACACACCACAGTCAGCGTATATAGAGCCTGGCGGGGGGTCTCAACTCTGTAGGTCTGATGGAAACGTGCCATGCATTTGCATTAATATTCCCCATATATACATACTCACTCACTCTCTCTCTCTCACACACACACACACACACACACTCGTATGTGCAGGCTGCTGGAAGAGTTGTGTTCCTGTGAGGTTTTACTGTAATGCGTACGTCTATCTGTCCATATCGGTTGGTGCAGTGATGCCTCTGACAGTGCATTTCAGATTAGTTTTTCTGGCTCCAAATGAGCATACCTAAAACCTGCTGAATGCAAAAGGAAAAAAAAGGTAGAGATAGAAAACCGTTTAAACATTTAAAGTTCATTTATTTATCCTTACTTTTTTAAAGATTTTAAAAACAACAAAGACTGATGCAAAAACAATCCTGTAGCATAAAATAAGCTATTAAAGCATAACAATAATCAAGACCAGATATGCAGGGGTGGAAATATTTGAATATTTAATTTGAAATGAGGTCAACCACCAGCACTTAATATATAATATATTTGCTTTTAATTGTTGTGAGCTAGAACTAACCATGGTTCAGAGATGGATATTTTGCTATAATTTATGCCTCTTTAAAGTTCTGTGGCAAATAAAAGTTGACCTTGGTTCCACATGGTATATACTGAAATTGGATAATTTTCAAATAATTTAAGTTGTTTAAAAGTTTTTAAATAACTAAAACAAAAAACATTGTAAAATAAAAGCTTGATCAGTTCATGTGAATATTTATAGCTTTTACAACCAACTAAGAGTCTTTTACTTGTTTGAAGTTTTCTCTATTATTTGTTTCAAAAAGCTAAAAGAGAAGATATTGTCTTTTCATTCTTCAGATTTGTCAGGTTTGTCCATTTTACCTTGAACCATTAAACTATTTCCCATGGGTGGGAACAGGCCCAAACCATATTCACTCCACCGTCATGCTTGACTGTGTATTATCAAATTATGTACCTTTTTTTTGTCTTTCATTTGAAGCCTATTTCCGCCAAAATGCATCAGTCTGTCTTTTAGTGTTTAACACTCAAACAGGCTTTGGATAAGCTTTCCTCAGAACTCTAAGAAAAAAATAATAATTTCACGTCCTCCATTTCCATTAAATTACATCTCAAACTGAAGAAACAACCCTGAAAGTTAGTATTTTCTTTTAGTTTTTTTCCTCTTCAGCAGCATCAATTTGTATTTGACAGCTGATTTGAGCAGCTCATGACTGCTATTGAGACCAGATTTGATGAGCATTTATAAAACTTTGAAAAATGAAGCACCTGACCTTTCCTAATGATGGCTGCAAACAAAACATCTAAAACTCTGACAAAGGCTGCCTGAAAGCTCGAATCACTCAAACCTTTTCATTGTGGACATGAACTGTTTTCAGTTAAGAATTATACTAAAATAAACTGAACAATGATATTGCATAAATCACTGTTAGTAAGACGAGTACAGAGCTGGTTTTAGACATCACCTCTTGTCTTATACTAAAAACCTGACTTCATTTCTGTACTCACAAGTATGGGATTAATAGTGATGTTCTCCAAGGCTTTGAAAATGGTCAAATTAACATATTTCTTCCTTCACTTTAAAGTATACAAATGTTTTGACATGCTTAAAGATATGTCAGATCGAGTGTGTTCCAGGTGTCAAACAGTCAATCATTGGCCCCCTCTCAGGTGTGTGTGTGTTTCTGGGCGTAGATCAAGGCGTGCACAAAACAGAGATTGGTATTATTGAGTCATGACAGCCCCCGTAGCAACATCTGACATGTGCAGCCACGAGCTCAGTCCCAGGGCATGATGGGATTGACAGATCACTGTGAGTTTATCACAGACATGACACATCTCAAGCTGCACACAGGCGAGGCTTTCACAGCCATGGGCTCTGTCTGATGCTCAACACACAAACACATTCCCTCAGAAGGAAACTAGTTTGCACATTTGGTGCAATTTTTAAATATATGAACATGCGGAGTTGACACTTCATCTCTCTGTGTTGGTCAAAGAGTATTTTTCTTTCTTTAGTTGTGTTTCAGATGTTCTGTGCAGTCTGTCCTCTGTATCTATCAGAACTCGGATACAGCGTGTTCACTGGTCAGTTTCAATATTTCACATCAGTGGGCACCTAAGGAGTGCAGTGAACTGAAATTAAATTTCTAAGACACTTAAAAAACTTCCCCCAAAACAACCAGCTGCCTCACAATGCAGTGCTCCCATCAGATCTGGTTTTATCAATAAGTCGGCTTCATAAAGCTCCACCTAACAATTCTATGGATATAATTTTCTTTATTTTATTCTTATTCTTGACAGTGTTTTTTTTTTGACAAACATATAAGCTGGCTCAGTGGTCTCCAATCCTGGTCCTCGAGAGCCACTATCCTGCATGATTTCCTTGTTTCCCTGCTCCAACACACCTGATTCAGAGGTTAAATCACCTCTTCATGTTCTGCAGAAGCCTGTTAATGACACAATGATTCAAATCAGGTGTGTTGGAGCAGAGAAACAAGTAAAACATGCAGGATGGTGGCCCTTGAGGACCAGGATTGGAGACCACTGAGCTAGATCATTGACACATGCTAAGGCCTTGTCCAAATTTTTAATTTGTCATTTTTAAAATTATCTTTGCAAACACGACACCATTTCAGGAAATTACTTCATCTACAAGAAAACACCAAAAATAACCCAAAACACTGTAGTAACTATGCCAGTTCTGTACGTGCTGATGTAACGCTGCCACAAAAATACACCAAAAACAAGAAACGAGGTGTGAAACGTGCATAACTGTACGCACAACAAGAAGAAAAGGACACCCTTGGCTAAGAGGTTAGATTAGAGGTGAGGCTATGACGTTTTCAAAAGGTTGCACTTTGGTCGTGTACATGAAATTGTAAGGGTGGCATTTCAAGACTTTTTCCCCCTTTCAAGGCTGAAACGTCACAAAAACATTCCTGTTCTGACAGCCCATTGGGCAAGCCAATTCTCACCTCCTGAGGTGTTGAAAGTTATTCACATCCTTACATCCTCTTATTTAGGTGACTGCAATTTATTGTATGTAGGATTAGACCAACTGGCCTTTTGATATTTGCATATTACACCAGTATTGGCCTTACTCTTAGTTTCCTGTGCATTACAAGTTAAGTAAGTTGAATCGAAGGCATTGGGCTTCTCTGATTTATCAGCCAACCAACGTTCCCTTTTTGCTTCTCAGATGAGAAGCAAAAAGTCTAAAAGAATTCAAAAAACAAAACAAAACAAATCTGTTTAGTTTCCTTTGGTTCAAAATGCTAGGATCACCATGTCCCTGGTGACTGAGAATCTACATCAGTATATTACAGGTTAGATTTAATTTTTAAAAGCTCTAAATGGGTTGTGCCAAGTTTATTTAAAGGAACCATTAGCTCACTGAACTTCAGCAGGAAAACTCGGGTCTAAAAACCTGATTATATGAGATAATCAATCTCAAAAAGTTGATTTGCTTTTTTGCTTTTAACAGTTTCGTCTAATGTTGTATTCTGTTTTAGGGAAATTATTTGGGCTTTTCTTTGGTTCACTGAACTGCGCTTTGATCCAACTTTCATAGTTTAAATGTACTTTATAAATAAATAGACTGACATTCTTTTTTGGGGTATGTTTATGTGTCTTCTTATCTAGATATTGGTGGTCCAGCAGATCCAATCGCCCCCACTATCATCATCCCTCCCAGGAACACCAGTGTGGTCACAGGCACCTCAGAAGTCACGATGGAGTGCGTGGCCAACGCCAGGTAAAAATCTTAAAACTATAGGGTAATGTCCCATGCTCAAAGCGGAGACCAAATAAAGTTGTGACTGTATATATTAGGGTCCTTAGACTCCCAGCACACACCCAGCTGTGCGTCTGATTGGCTCCTTGTGAGTAACTTTTAACCAATCATTGATCCTCATGAGTTATGAATCACCTGATTTCCTATATTTGACTCAATCAGAAGCAGTGTAAAATAAGTCCTGACTTCCTGTTTTCAACCAATGCCCTGTGGGTAATGCAGTTTACTGTAGCTTACAGTTTGTGGTACGCTATAAAATTGACAATTTGGACACTCTTGCTTTCTCTGTGTAGACCTCTTATCAAGCTGAGTATCTCATGGCGAAAAAACGGAGTGTTGGTGACGAGTGGTTTGAGCGACTACAACCGCAGACTGACCATTCTCAGCCCCGTGGTGAGCGATGCTGGGTTTTACGAATGCGAGGCCATTCTCCGAAGCAGCAGCGTGCCCTCAGTCAGCGCTGGAGCCTATCTTCATGTTCTAGGTAATAAATAAAGCTTTTTAATTTTTATTATTATTATTTACTGTTATTTGTGACACTCTCATAGTTTTGTCTGTTCATTCACATTTAAAGCTGACTTAATTACACCTGTTACCACTGTGGTTTCACACCAATTCACACCCTTCAGTTCTAAGACAAATGCAGTATTAAAAAATTTAAACACCATTTACAGAATATGACGTGAGTAATCACACCTATAGGTGTAAAATCATACATTAAAGAGATGAGAAGTTTTGTTCTTTACCATTTATATTTTTACTTAGGCCATTTTCATGCCCAACCTTTTCATATTTAAACTTAAATACTTTTACACAGAAATATTTTTTTATTTCACAGCTACAAAAAAATCAAACATCTCATTGTTGGATTATTGTCAAACAGGCAAAATTTCCTTTGTTCTATAACTTCTTTTTTTCCTTTAACTGGCACTAACAAACATAATAATAAGCTCCAGTTTTATTTCCTCATGTCAAACTCAAGCTTCCAAATAAATACGACCAGCATGAAATGCCTGAATGCTCCCTTCTGAAATTTGAATTTCATCACTTACTGTAGAGCTAACGGTAATTAAAAGCCGTAATTCTGTGGTGCACTGATTTATTAACTAAAATTGTTTTAGCCAAGCAAACTAAACGGGTTCGAGCAGTGCTTCCTTTAGTTGGAAATCCTGGGATTTCTGTGAGAACAAAACACTCATTTAGCTTCAGTTAGAAACTGAGACCTATTATTTTTGCCACTTTTCTCATATCTATGGCTAGAAACAGTTGCTTCTGTCCAATTCCTGTTGTCTTTCTTTGTTAACGTTGTATGAACATTGAATGTCTCAGACCAACAAGCTGATAAAACCTCTGTTTTCTAACATGGTGCTGTTGTTGTTGATCATCTAAGGTTCTATTTCCCTATTTCTAAAACCCCACAATGACTTTCATCTTTTTTTTTAATTATGGTTTTACACAGAAAGCCTTAAAGTAGAGGATAATGGATTAGGGGTTTACTCGTGCATCTGCATAAAAAAGTGTGAATAAAAAGCTACTTATGTTTACTATGTGCAACAGTAAAACATCTTGGCATTTAGGTTTACAAATTTAAAAAACCTGATATAAATCTGCCTCACTACATGACTCGGGCTAAAGCACGGCAGTGAAGTTGTGAGGCAGTAACGGGGAAAACGTTATTGATTTAAAAGGGATGAAACTAATGGTTGGCCTCAAGAAACGGTTTAAAAGCATTGCTCAAGTCACTTTGATTCTTTCCCACTGAAACACTTTGATGTTCTCAAGGTTGTAATGTGACTCAAAGCTTAAGGTGAGGTTAACTTTTTCCTTGATACTGCTGACTGAGACTTTTCTCTTCGAGCTTATTATTGCCCGCCGCCGGAAGGCAGAGGTGGACGATAATGTATCAGCATCAACGCATGTTTGTCTGAAACACTTCATGAACCTCTAGGCGAGTTGGGATGAATCTTGTAGAAAGTAATCAGTGGCCGTACTTTTACAACTGATTAACTTTTGGAGCCAAGGCAATTCAAGACCCTAAAACTGACCTTTAAATCCCCCCACAAAAGTTGGTATAAATCAGTCAGTTTTATAGATATTGAGCTAAGATTTGTAGTAGTAGCAGCGGAGTCATCCATGACTTTGAATGTGTTATTTTTAAGGTTTGTTCAAAACTCCATTATTTAACAGAAGATGATCTTAGTTTAAAACTGTCTAATTTTCAGAACCACCACAGTTTATAAAAGAACCAGAAAAACACATCACGGCAGAGATGGAGAAGGTGGTGGATATTCCCTGCCAGGCAAAGGGTGAGCGCTGCTCTGTGTATGAATGTTTTTATTTAAGTGTCAGAATGTCAGAGCTGATGAGATGAACCCCGTCAACGTAGACCTGTTTAATAGCTGTTGAGTTTAAATGAACGAATGCTGAAATGTGCTCTAAAAAGGTCATCATTACTTGTTGTCCAAACCCTCGCTGACCCTCTGCAGGAGTCCCCCAGCCGGAAATCGTGTGGTATAAGGATGCCTCACCCATTGATCCGGTGAAGACGCCGCGGTACCGGGTGCTGGTGGGAGGGAGCCTGCAGGTCAACGGCCTGCTGCCCGACGACACCGGCATGTTTCAGTGTTTTGCCAGAAATCTGGCAGGGGAAGTTCAGACCAACACGTACCTGGCTGTTACGAGTAAGTGCTCCGGAAGCTTTTTAGGAAACTATTTTGATGTGGTTAAAGTGATGTATTTTGTTAAAACTCAGCACTGGCCTTTTTTTTTTTCTTTCTTTTCTCTTTCTTTTTCACAGAAATGTGTTCAGTCCTCAAATAGCTCACCAAAGCTTTTGTCAGATTCAGAGATGACGAGGTGTAATTACTTTCCATAAATGGAAATGAAGTGCAAACTGGAAAAAGGGAAAAATTTAGGGCCATTTTAATGCTTTAAATGGGCTCCTTTTAACCTATTCAAATAAAACGGGCGCTAAAAGCAAAAAAAACCCACAGTCATCGTCTACAAGTGAATTTGTCCTCATGTATCAAATCTTAGTATCATAAATAAGACTCAAAATATAGGTTACTTTATACTTTGCCTGTTTTTATGGAGTTTTTGCAATAAATGCTTTACCCTAAATATGTATTTATTAATACTGATGGAGACGACAAATGAGCCAGACGTGTTTCAGGGCCTAAAAATTGTTATAACGTTACTGTTTTTGAGCCTTTATTGTAAAATAATACACATTCTGAGTGAGTGTACGATCATGTGACAGATTATTTCTCCTTTCTAAACCTACTGGGAACTCCTCATATTAATCACAGACATACCTGGAGCATAAACGGTTCAGATTTAACAGCATTTTAACAGCTTGTACATTTCTGTATGCTCTATGATAACACAAACTGTACTTTATTTATTATTTCATTTTTACCTCCACCAAGGAAGTTGTTTTCAGTAGTGCTGGTTGGTTTGTTTGTCTGTTATCAAGATTACTTAAAAACTAATGAACAGATTCTGATGAAATTTTCATTTTTTAAACGTGGGTTGTCCCAGGAAACGATTAAATTTTGATGGTGATCCAGATCGTTATTTTTTTCATGACGCTTTCGTCCTTGGCAGAGGTTTGCGCTCTCTAAAGTGCTTCTAGTTGCAGATTAAATCGCTGGACATGATCACTTTAAACAATCTAAACATAGTTTTATAACTTCTTTTAAACATGCAGTTCAAGCTCAAACATCCTGATGGGACAGTACTATAAAGGAATATATTATGTAAAGTATGTAATATTTAGGTTTTCTTTGTATACCAAAAATATGACGTATAGACACATTTAGCAGTAGGAAACACCACAAAAGTATTTTTAGTCATTGAACTTTACTGATTTTTTGACCATATTAAAGGACAAAGATATAATCAGCATTTTTAGATGATTTGAATCATCAAAATGTTTTCATCCTCTGAATTTTTACAACTTGTATTTAAGTCTCCAGATGTTTTGATACAAACTGAAGAATTAGCCGTGCACTTATTACTCTACAATAAAAAGACTTATCATTGAAAACCCATGTTTGTTGCGGCTCTCTCACCTCCGAACATAACCATAAATTTGTAGATGACTTTTTATCTGAGCTCGTGTCACTGCTGGAATTTGAAAATCAATGGTAATTGTCCTCTCGCTGCGCATCTTTTCAGCAAGTTTCTGACATGTAATTTTCTTCACTGTGTCTCACTTCCTGCTGCTTTCACTCCACGACGCACCTTGTTATCAGAATTCATAATTTTTCGAGTCACTAAATCACTCTTTCCATCCCGATTTTTTTATTTTTCCCCCCTTTTCCTGTCACTGCTTCTCTCTCTCTCTCCCATCTCTCCACATATCTTATCTTCTTCCTCGACTTATACATGTTTCCTCTTTTCCTGTATCTTGGTATTTACTCAGATCCAGTGACAAAACTCCCCACTCTCTTTTTGTTGGTGGTGATACACATTCCTGTCATCCTGGAAAAGATTTGATTTATTGCACATCACAAACGGGGATTTTAGTTACCTTTTGAAATCCTTTCTCTTTTCCATTTATCAGTCATTTTCTCTCCTCGTTTCCATATTTGCTATCTATCTGGATGTATAAAACAGTCAGTCAGCACGCAGTTGTGGTGCCAAGCTGAAGTCGGAAGTCAATCCTTTCAGAATTAGCCGAACAAAGAACCGACTAAATTCTGGGTTGCAGGATGTTGGTGCTTACAGGAAATATGTTTTTTTATTGCCCAAAAGGGAAGCATGTGATAACGTTTTTGCCCACGTTTGTCTGTCTGTTCTCAAACTATCTCACGAACCACTGGACCTATTTTACTGAAACTCTCTGAAAGTAATCACTGGCTGTACAAATTAAACTCATTAGCATTCAATGTCAGCTCAATTCAACCTGGCTGTCACAACTAATCAGTTTTAGCCAACATAAAATAGTTAAATCTCATCCAATTTCACTAATATTTGGCTAATTTGATGTGGTAGTTGATGAGTCATTCTCTGAGCGCTAACATGTCTCACAATATTATTTGAGATCGTACATGATGCCATTTACAAGGTTTGACTAAAACAATGCTCGGCCTTTAACGTGTTTCCCTCCTACACAGTCCTGTTACTGTACTCCTTACTCTGCGTGTGTTTTTGTTTCCCCCGCAGGCATCGCGCCAAACATCACAGCCGGACCCTCTGACAGCACCGTGATCGACGGGATGTCAGTCATCCTACACTGTGAAACCTCCGGAGCTCCGAGGCCGGCTATAACCTGGCAAAAAGGTCTCAGCAAGCCACGTGCGCACACATATAGACACATCCCTGGATTATCATCTTTGTTATCCTTCACACACGGGACCCCACGGCTTAACAAATAAAGTCTGATTGGATTCCTTCAGCTGGATTTCTGGTGTTCCAGGCTTTTCATGCTGCATCCCAACAGCAGATCAGGAAAAACTTGTTTTGCAAAATCCACCTTCTTTTGTTCTTATAGCCCTGCAAGCCTTTTTTTGTTTGTTTCATTCTGTCTGATGTTTTTCTTCTGTTCATGTATCTCCTGACATATTATTGCCTGCTGCCGAAAGGCAAGGGAGGACAAAAATGTTTCTGATCATGTCTGTGTGTGTTTGTTACAAAAATATCTCATGAAGCACTGGACAAATTTTAATGAAACTTTCAGAAAGTAATCAGTAAGTGTAAATCTATAACTGTTTAACCACTGGAGCCAATCCGATTTAAGATGGCTGTCACAGCTGATTGACTTTAGCCAACAAAAAATAGTTATAACTCAGAAAACTTGACAGATTTTGAGCTAATAGTTGTGGTAGAAGTTGAGTCGTTCACAACACATACATACTCACTTAGATCTCTTACTTTCGAGGGTTAGCCAAAACGGTTACAACTCTGTCATTTCTCAACACAATATGATCTTAGTCTAAAACTCTGGCCTGATGGGAGGACATATTTTCCTCAAAGAAATGCTCAGCCTTTAAGTAGTTTCTCTCTTGTTCTGCCTGTTTGCATGCTTCAGGTGAGCGCGTGTTGGCCAGCGGTTCGGTGCAGCTGCCCAGGTTCACTCTGCTAGAATCTGGCAGTTTGCTCATCTCGCCTTCACACATCTCTGATGCCGGGACGTACACTTGCATGGCGAGCAACTCTCGGGGCATCGATGAGGCGTCCGCTGACCTCATCGTCTGGGGTAAGTGTGCAGGAGTGAGACAGGTGTGGCGTTTTTTTTTTTTTTTTTTTTGGCATCTTGTTTAAAAAGTCACGTTCTAATGGGCTGGAATGTAAAGAAAATCAACAAAATGAGGAGGGAGAAACTGGTTAGGTTTTAAGAAAGACACTCTCAGATCCTTCACTTGAAGAAATAATTGAGGGGTTTTCTTTGACAAGCCATCAGGAAAGAAATCACAATCCCCAGTATGTCATTTTAGGAAAAATGAGTTTTCTGAATTCCATTTGCTATTTTTTTCTGTCTTTGTTCATTTGAGGTTTTTTTTTTTTGGCTGATCTATTCTCTCAAGTCTTTGATTTGTCGCCGCAGCTCGCACTCGGATTACCACCCCCCCACAGGACCAGAGTGTTATCAAAGGAACTAAAGCCATCATGACCTGTGGAGTCACACACGACCCCAGTGTAAATATCAGGTAAGTTAAGTTACAAACAACATTCAGTGTTTTGGAACAGCTGATCTCCTGAAAACTCCTCGTCAGAGACGGAAAAGTGCAGCTTTTCTTAGCTCTCTGTCTCGAGTGCAAAAAGGATGCGCTGAACCTTTGTGCAACGACAAATCACCCAGATATTTATGCATTTATAACAAGCAGGTTAGACTGTTCCAGTGGTCTTTTAAAGTCATTTGATTCAGATTGCAGCTGCATGCAGTCTCACAGGAGCTAAAAATGGGATCGTATTAGAAGATATGTTAAGTAGTTATGCATTAGCTGGATTGATCTGGTCACACTAATGTTGTTATTCCTCCCAGCTCAATTTTTATAGCTGTGCTCCAGTGACTTAAACTGCGCAGAAAGTTCAGGAAGACCAACAAACACGTGCACACCAGCTGTGGGTTGTTTAGGCAGATGTCAGTGTTACATTTTCTGAATCCCATTTTCAAGTCCACATTTCGATGACTTTCAAGGATTTAAACTATGAGGAGCTGAATTAATCTTCTGAAGCAAAGATCAAACTCTGAAATGATTTCTAACAATGTAATAATATCCCCTCATTTATACATTTGTACTGTTGATGTTGATGAGAGCATCAATTTGTAGGGATTTTTTCTTGAAAGCTTAACAGAAATAAAAGGGGTGCACAGAATTTTAAAACCACTCTAATAAAGCTTCAACCTGAACCCCATTTTGTAGATTTAGATTATTTTAAGGCAGGCATTGCTTCTATTTGTGCCTGATCCATTTAATAAGGAAACAGTTAGCTAACCCTATTTTTTGTTTTTAATTTAAAATAAAAATTTAAAAAACCGCACAAAAATGAAGTTAAATTAATTAATTTAAAACAAAGGAAAGGCATCTCAGTAAATGAACTTTTGCCTTCTTTCATATCATCTAAAAACTGTTCAAATGTTAAAACTTGTGACTGTGACAGTTTTATGTTTATGTATGTCGCATGAAAGGGTTTGTTAAATACCTTCACATGTCATCTGTTGTCAAGCCAGAGCAACTCTTTCAATGGAAAATTTCCTCATCTGCATCCGTGTACCCACTCATCAATAGTCTCGTCTATCCCTTTATGCTGAAGCTGCTGTTCAGCTGCGTAGTTCTGATGAATGTGAGTTCACCGTTTGATTCGCAGCCATTAGGCGCGCTGGCAGGTCAGCTCTGATGAGGAGACAAAGGGAAGAAGATGAAATGCCTTGCTAATAATACGTTCATCTTCTATTGTGTTTAAATTGAAAACAGCAGAATCCTCAGTGTGTTCATTGCTTTACTGTCAAAAAGAATTAACTTCTAATCAACAACTCATCCATACACTAAATAAAAAAACACTATTTGACTTTTATAAAAATTTGTTTGGATGATACAAATTTAACAAGTTTATTTGGTCATGATTTCTTATCAGTTGTATTTATCTGTAACACCTAAAACAAAGTTATTGAATCAAAAAAGAAACAGATTTAATGATTTTTCCACACAATCACATCATTTTTATCCTGTTTTTTGGCTGGGAGATAAAGTTAGAGAGGTGGGTCTGAGATGGTTTGTACATGTGCAGAGGAGGGACAGGGGGTATATTGGTGGAAGGATGTTAGAGACGCAGCTGCCAGGAAAAAGACAAAGTTAGAGAGGACACGGAGGGAGTTGGAGGACAGAGGACGCAGAAGACAGAGTTAGATGGAGGAGGACTCGCTGTGGAGACCCCTGAAAAGGGAACAGCTAAAAGATGAAGAAGAAGAACCTGTTTTAAAAAATAAAATAAAATATTCCCACTTGTCTTGAAAATATGATACACTACTGTAGACTTTTCCACAATCCCTTAATGTGTGAAGGAATTACCTCAAAGAAGTTATTTAATATTTGTAATAGGGGGCCAGTTTCCCATGCAAACAACAGCTACAACAAACACTTCCAGCATTCAGTTTACCTTAGACAATCAGGATAAAATAGCAAATATGTAAAACATTACTGGAAATAAGGCAAAATGTAGAATAAGATAGAAACGTATGCAAATAGTGTCTCAAAACACCGTTTCCATGTGGACACAAAACTAAAACAATGAATTAAACTTAACGTTTTTACAAAACACAGCTCCTGTGTGGACAGGGTCTGTTGGTTTCATATTTTCTCAAGTTTAATCATATCTGTGTGAAACAAGTCACACAAAGAAGGCTGTTTATAAAATGACATTTTTTTCTTTTGAAAAAAAAAAAAAAATAATAAGACAATTTGAAAGAAAGAAGTCGTTTAAATTTGTCAACCAGATAAAAAGGAATCTTACAAGAGGAAAAAAAATGACCCTGAAAAAATGTCAACCAGGTCCAGGTATTTTAATTTACAACATCAATAAATGGTTTTTAATTAAAGAAAGCCATATGGGTTTTGCAGAATTAGTTTTTTTTTAAGTTAAAGTTATTTATTTAGTGCATTTCTTTTCTGGACGTGGCAAAAAAACAAAAACAATTCATGTAGGATTTTTGAAATCTATTGAAATCCAATAAAATTAAGTCTGTTTGGTGCTCTAACACAGAATTTACAGAGTAAAACACAGACATGTTCAGCTCAGATGTGACTCATAGCGAGCTGTTTTCCTCTCATTAGATCATTTTGTCAAACAATTCAATTATCTTCTTTAAAGCAATATGAAAGGTTTCTGTCTACTGACCGCAGTTTAACCATCAGCTGTTGTTTGAAAACTTCCACCTGAAGTTCATCCTTAAGTCCAGTCAGTAAGAAATCAACCGGTGTGAAGCCAAACTGAACAGCCTTCATGAAATTTTTACTCCCGATTAATCAAAACAGTGAATTAGAGGTTAAACACGAGTGGAGAGACAGATTACCAAACTTTTCCTAAAGAAGTTTTCATCTGCAGTTCTGCTGCAAGAGGAACGAGCCACAACAGACGCTGCGTCTATTTTAGTCACTGCAGTAATATCATTTCTCTAGTTTATTTGTGCCATGCTATGTTGTGTTTTTATAACAAATGCCCAAACAAAACCTACAGCAGACGAGTATATTAAATTGTTGCCATCGAAATCTCAAGGTGTCTCAGCTCTGATGTCAGAACTTAAAGCACTGATTCTAAATTTAAAGACTTTGACATTCTTCTAAGGAATAAAAGTCTGTTTTATCCTGCCATTTACTAATTACCGTTCTAACCATTTGGATTATATTTTTGAATTTCAGGTAAAATATCAGAAACCACAATATTTGCTGAACATGATCTGTGGTTACGTTTAACCACGTATCAGATCTTGTTTCATTTAGATCCTAACAGAGGACGGGTGTCCCTCTTTTCATAGATTGTTGCTGCCTGATTTTTTTTTCCAATGTTTGAAGCTCAGTACAGTCTGTGACTAACCTTTACAAAACCACTGAAGAATAACAGAAAGGCTAATAAATATCACTGTACAGTTTAATTTAGGCGAATATTCTTTGACGTAAACGAGGATGATTCTGTTTTTCAGGCACATCTGGGAAAAAGACGGTTCCGTGATCCACGTGCAGTCCATCCCCCGCATGCGGCTGGACGAAAACGGTACCCTGCACATCTCCCAAACCTGGTCTGGCGACATCGGCACATACACGTGCAGAGTCACCTCTGTCGGAGGGAACGACTCTCGCAGCGCTCACCTCCGTGTCAGGTAAGCCTCCTTCTTTGCCGCTCTGCTTCCACGACTTTGTTTTCTTTTCTTCATTTCTTCCTCTTCAGTCCCCAGAATTATCTAACGCAAAGGCACAGGATGGAGCATGTTTGTTTTTTTGACACACACACACACACACACACGCCTCACCACAATCAACCTTTCCCTGCTATCCTGCCTGTTCTTATCGACACCTCTGATTCATTTCCACTTAAATGACGCCAGTTCTTCCTCACCTTCCCTTGTCCTCATTCTCACCTGATACTCTTCCAGCCCTTGGTGATCCCCTCTTCCTTCACACACACACACATTCCCCTCCTAACACATACACTTTTATATTGTTTTTGCCATAAAATCTTATCATTTTACATGCTTTTTTTGGCCCCCGGTGAGTCGGTAAGGTTAAATTGAATATGAATGTGACATCTAACGCTATTCGTCAAACTGACTGCGCTTCTATCTTCGTCCTGCTATCGGCCGTCTTGTTGGCTGGCTGCCTCTCTGTCTGACTTACTATCCGTTCATTGCTTTAAGGTTTATATATCAATCTGTCTGCGCTTATCTGAATTTATGGCTGCGTGTATTAATGATCCTCAGCTTTGGCCTCATTTATTCATGTCTTTGTCTGAGCATTTTCCTCCTATCTGTCTCCTAATGCCTTTCAATCCATTTTTTTCTCCCCCCTGTGGTAATATCCATCTCGTTTTGTTTGCCCGCATGTCCATCTTGACAAGGAACCATCTTTGCTCTCTTGTCAAGTCACATTTCATCACCTGTCTAACTGACATCTCTGTTCAGCTTTTTTTTTTAATCTCTTCGGGCTTTTTCACGGGAGATGTTCAGAGCAGAGCCAACCACTCTGACCCACCCCCCCACCCCACAAAAGCCTGTTTGCTGTGATCTAGGCTTTTCTTTTTTTTATTTATCCGAGTTGTCCTGTGATACCCCTGCAGGCAGCTCCCCCACGCCCCGGAGAACCCCACGGCCGTGTTGAGCAAATCGGAGAAAAGAGCCATCGACCTGGTCTGGGCGAAGCCTTTTGATGGCAACAGCCCTCTCATACGCTACATCCTGGAGGTTTCTGAAAACAGTAAGTCTCTTCCAGTCACCCGCTGCGCTCCACACAACCCTCTGACATCTTTTATGTCAGCCTGAACTACTTTAATTATTGTTTTCTCAGTTTTTCTTATAATAGTTGTATTTTATAGTTTATGACTTGTTTGTTTTTTCTCTAAATTTTAGATATTTTTTAAATATTTAGCTACATTTACATTTTTTCTGCACTGAAATGAACAGAGAGCGCCGCAAATCCTTAAACTTTTTAAAGCCTGAAAACAAAAGCAAGACAAAACAAAAAAACTGGCCCTCATTTGGATACGCCTTAGACCAGCCCGAGCAAAGACTTTTGCATCTTTCTCCATTCTCCTTGCTCCATATGTCTTCACGGCTGATAAGGTACAAACTCTTATTAACTTTTAAATAGAACATCGTTTCAAAAATGACTAGACTAACCCTTTAAGGAATATCAGTTATTTATTATGACTTGTGTTTGGCAAAAAGAGAACCTAACTCGAGGGATTGACGCTGCCAAGTTAAAAAGATGTAAAGTATTTCTTGTTTAGGGCCTTTTTTTTCTCCCACCATGCAGAGAGACTCCTGTGAAACCAGTGTTTTTCCCAGATAGCTTAAATGCAGGGAACTTATTAGTGGATCAAACAGAATTTAGAAACATGATCAATGAGCCTAATTAAGAATGTCCATCACTGCTTTCAGTCTTAAGATGTGTTTTTAGGACACACTAAAGCTTCTCTAGGTTTAACTATTTATTTGAAGCGTGTCGTTTATCTTCGCCGTTGCTTCTTTTTGTCGCCCACCACTGAAGGCGATGATGTTTCTGCCCATAGATGCGACTGCATATCTGATTGTTCGTTTGTCTGTAGCTTTAACAAAATGTTTCATTAACAAGTGGGTGGATTTTAATGAAATTACTGGATGTGCATCATCAACTGATTCACTTTTGGAATCAGCCCCATGCAAGATGGCTGCCACAGCTAAACAAAAATGTCTTTACCTCAGTCAGGTTTATAGATACTGAACTTAAACTTGGTGTGTTAGCAGCTAAGAGTCATTCCCAGCACACATTTTGAGCAATAACTGATTACGTGGGATCTTTTTTTTAATTTAGACATTAACTTTTGGAGGCAACTGTTCGTCTGTTAGCAAAATATCTCTTGAACCACTATTCAGTGGTGTTCAATCCTGGTCCTGAAGGGCCACAATCCTGCATGTTTAAGTTGTTTCCTTGCCCTTCAGCAGGTCTTCAAGCTCTGCAGCAGCCTGTTAATCACTCAGTCATTCAGATCAGGTGTGTCACAGTGGAGAAACATCTAAAACCTGCAGGACAGTGGCCCTCCAGGACCAGGATTGGACACCACTACACTAGATGAATTTTACTGAAACTCTCAGAAAATAATCATTTCACCTACAACTGATCCAAGATGGCCACCAGGAAACACAACAGATGACTCAGTCAGTTTTACAGATGCTGTAGATGGTGTGAAAGTAGCTGAGGCTCATTCACACCACATACCTCAAAGGTACAAATATAGAATAAGATCAGCCATGACGTCATTTACAAGTTTTGACCACAACAGCTTTAAATCTGTCCTTTCTCAGCGTATGATGATCTAAGTTTAAAACTCTGGCATGAAAAGAGTCGGGGGACATGCAATACTTCAAGGTACTCTAGGCCTTTAATTCTGTTTGTGTTGACTTGTAATGTCGCACCTTTTCCTGAATGGTTGACATGGCAATGAACAATGTTTGTGTGTGTTCATGCGGCCTGTAAACTTTTGGATTTTGCTTTGTTCTAGATGCTCCCTGGGCCATCCTGCTGGCAAATATCGAACCGGAGTCCACAGCAGTGACGGTCAACGGCTTGATCCCGGCTCGTTCGTATCAGTTCCGCCTCTGTGCCATTAACGATGTTGGGAAGGGGCAGTTCAGTAAGGAGACAGACCGGTGAGTAAAAGAACAGACCTTTCATTTGCTCCTGTCACACCACATCAACATCATACATCTTTTATTAATGTTTATGCAGAATAGAATTTGCACGCTGCAGGATATGTTACTTCATGTTCATCCAGTCTGAAGTAAATGTAAAGTTAATATGTTAAACCAACATTATTTGATTTAATTAAAAGGAAAAGATTAAGCTTAAAATCAGAGATGAGCTGATTGCCAAGTTTTCTCAACCGATTCCGATTTTGACCTGATAATAAAGAACATGCAAAATGTATATTTGGTGAAACTTTCGGTTTGTATTTTACATATAACATCTCACTTCATTGTTCTTTCATCATTTTATCAGGTATATTTGGAAATTTCCGAGCTAAATGGTGTATAAAATTGTAGTTCTTTGATTCATATGGACTTTACCATCTTTCTTGAGTTCAAGTGAAGGTTTCCTCCACCTATTACATAGAAATTTCATGAGTCTGAGATAAATTGACATTTGGACAACCCAAAAATATAATGCCGCTAGCCTAGGTTGTTGCCAGAGGCAAGAAACAAAGAATCATGGCAGAACATTTTAGTTCTTGTTATATAGTTCAGCCCAGTCACTGTGGTAAAACACTGGGATTTTATTTTTGCAGAAACCATGGACATGCATCATTTTAACAGTTAACAGTCTTTTTTTCTAACAAACGTCTCCATCATTCCACTGCTTTCTTACTAAACTCCATTGCTGATTATCAAGCCACACGTTCATGACCGTTGTTGAGAAACACTAAGATCAGAAATATCTGTGGCTTTTGAAAATGTAAAATAACAGACTGTTCTTATCTGCAGTATCACAAGATTCTTTCTTTGTTTAAATAGGGTTTGAATAATAAAATGTGCATTTTAAATTTGTTTTTAGAGAACAGGCTGATCTCTTCAGCCCAGAGTCAGTAAAAAGGGATAAACTGTATTTGTAAATGGACATAAAACATAAAAACCCCAACCTTCATACACACAGAGACACTCTTTAACATTCAGAAAGTTGCAGGAGGGATTTATGTCTGAGGGGAGATCAGCTCCAGCCTGTCTGTGGCCTTCCACAGCGTCAAGCACTGCTTCCTACCATCCATTCCCTTCCCCCTCCCTGCCTTGCTTCACCAGTCTGTCACACCACTTCATGCTGCCAGCTCCCTCGGCGGAGGAGACTCTTGGGGGTCTCAGCCTGGTTTTACAGTGTGGCCGGCACAGAACGTGTCAATGTCTCCATTTGGTCACCACCAATTATCTCATCCCCTTTTGGTTAGATCTGTCTTTTCCTCAGGTACGCAGGGCTCTTTGTGGGAACAAATAGGCCGTCTTTGAGGTGGCTGATTAGTCAAAGTGTCCCATCTTTTTTTGTAGAAATGGTATAATTGGGAGCAAAAAGAAAATCTGATTTTAATTACATCACCTGCAGCCTTTCATCCCAAAGTTTGAAACTAAGATGCTGAAAAGGGCAGGCGGTGTAATCGTTTTAGTCAAAACTTATAAAGTAATCAGTAGATGACTATCTACAAATTTTTTATGAGAGTTTTTATAAAATCCAAAGTGGTTCATGAGATATTTTGCAAACAAACAAACAGGGTTGACTCCAACAGTTCACAGCATATCTCACGTGATTAATTAGTGCTCAGAGCATGTTCTCAGCTAATACTATATCTAATTTTAGCTCAATATTAGTAAAATTAGCAGAATTATGACCATATTAGTGTTGGCTGTGGCAGCCATCTTGAATGAAATTGACTCCGAAACATTATTTAGCTGTAGAAGTACATCTGATGATTATTCCCTGGAAGTTAATGAAAATTCAGTCAGTGGTTCATGAGATATTTTGCTAACAGACACACACAGAGACACGGGCAAAAATCTAATGGCCGCTCGGCCTTTGGTGGGGGGGGGGGGCAATAATAAAGAAGCTTAAGACAAGTAAGAAATGGAAAATGAAACTTAAATTAGGCCAAACCTTTGTTTGTCATGATACGGTTTTACATCTGTGTGTGTGTGTTCTGCAGTGTGTCTCTCCCGGAGGAGCCCCCCAGTGCCCCCCCTCAGAATGTCATTGCCAGCGGCAGGACCAACCAGTCCATCATGATCCAGTGGCAGCCGCCACAGGAGAGCCACCAGAACGGCATCCTCAGGGGCTACATCATCCGGTAAAATCCTCCCTCGTGCACCTGTCTGTCTGTCTTTCCATTTTTAGATTATATTTGGGACATTGTGCGGTTGAGAATCAGTTTTGCTGAAATTTCTCAGATCAGACGGATACAAAGACGTAAATCTCTTTTTAAACACGATACTAAGTGTGTTTGTGCTCACCTGCTTACGATATAGGCTCACTTGTTTTCAAATGTGACACAATGTGAGATTATGTTTCATTCAAGCCTCTACATCGTCAGTTAACACGGCTGTTTTGAGATGTTTTGTCTGAGAGAAAACCACGAATTTTCTTCTCGGGTTGACTTCAACAAACTTTGGTAACTAATAGGCAGAGTCAGCAAGAAGTCAAACTGACTGTAAATCCTCTAAACATATAATTAGCTTGGTTTTCCTGTCAGACCTTTTATTCATTACATCCAAATGAAACCGCAGGTGTTTTCCAGACAAGTCAGTGCTGTTAGTGGTATTTAAGAGCCCATTTATTTGCTGGTGCTTTGTCTCCCCCTAGCAGGGATGTTGGTGTACTGCAGCAGAGAACTGTAATGTCTTTGTTGGTGGTAAAAAAAAAAAAAAAGAGACATAACGGAAATGATGAACCTGGAATAGGGTTTAATGTTGTGCAGCATCTAAATGGCATAAATCTGTATTTCAGTTATCGCCTCTCTGGGCTGCCTGTGGACTACCAGATGAAGAACATCTCCAGCCCAGATGTGACCACCCTGCTGTTGGAGGACCTCATCATCTGGACTAACTATGAGATTGAGGTGGCTGCCTACAACGGGGCAGGACTGGGTGCTTTCAGCCATAAAGTCACTGAGTGGACTCTCCAAGGAGGTGAGCGCTTGAAGAATTATATGCTCCATTAACTGACTCTTTATTAAAAAAAAGCTTCTCTTTAAAGCATGATGAAAATACACGATGAACAAGATTTGGAAACTATATGGGACAAGTGCAGAAATGTTTTTAAAGATCAGCAGAAATTTCATAATTTTGACTTTGTTGCATCTGGTTGTCACCCGCCATCAAAGGCAGTTTTTTGTCTGTGTGTGTGTGTGTGTGTGTTCATTTGTTTGTAGCTTTAGCAAAATGAGGATGGGTTTTATTGAAATTGTCAGAAAGTGATCCCTGGATGTGCATCTACAACTGATTAACTTTTTGAGTCTGCTCCGTTCAAGATTCAACACAAAAATGGTTAAAACTTAGTCAGTTTTATAGATATTGAGCTAAAATGTGGTGTGATAATAAGACATTCACAACACATACCCTGAGCCAAAAAAAAACTATAACTCACCTCCTTTTTTATGAGAATATGATCTTAGTTAAAAACTGGCATGAAAGGCAGCAGGCAACACTGGATGCACTCCAAGTTATGCTTGGTCTTTATTTTTTATGTATTTTGGGCTAGAATCATCCATCAGAAACTCTCATTTATGAGGACCACATAAAGGTGTGTGACATTACCTGAAAATCCATAAGTAGCTCCCACAGTCAGGAGCAAGCTCACTAAGAGCTCCGGTGTTAGTTGTAAGTGTCAGACGGAGAGTGATGGTTGTATCTGTCCTGACCCGTACAGCAGCGATCAATACCGGCAACGAAACAGATGCAGGCAGACTTCTAACTATCAGCTGGAAGTCACTCTCACACTCCTGTTTTGTTTTGCTTTTTTCTATATTCTCCTTTTTTTCCTTTCTTCACCCGTGTCTCCTCTTCTTTTTCCTGCTCACATCATCCATCCCAGTTCCGACCATCGCTCCGGGCAACGTGCAGGCCGAGGCGGTCAACTCGACAGCTATCCGTTTTACCTGGACCGCTCCGAACCCGCAGTTTATCAACGGCATCAACCAGGGCTACAAGGTCAGCAACCCCCCTCGGTGTAACCACAACAGGCCGTGACTGAGCTGTCAGAGCAGAACTTGTTCCATCGCTTGTAGGCAGGAGAGAAAAGCCAGCAGGCGAACCAATGAGAGCGATGGGCTTTGTTTACCGTTTATCAAATAACACTCTTCACGTTTACGATTATTTTCCTGCTTTGTTGTGAAGCTTCATGGAATTTACGGATGAATGTCATTATTTTTCCACTCGCTCTTGAATGTTGTCCATTCATGTTCCCCTTCAACTGGGGAATTAAAAAAAAAAATCCTCATTCATTTGACTGCGTTCAAACTTAATTATGTCACGGGGTGTTTGTACCTCCTTTTTTTTTGGTCTGGCTTTTCAATGATTCACTGCAAACCTTACACCGCTGGGTCAATGTTTAAAAAAGAAAATCTGAATTTTAAACATCAGGTTTATCTCCCGGGAGAAAGGCTTAAGAAGAGAGAAAAAAACAAGAAAGAAAGTGGGGATTTTGAAAGAAACTGTCAAATAACAACTTCAGGGACAGATAAAAAAAAGAGGGATTTTTTTTTTGTGTAGAAGAAAAAAATCAAATGAAAATGGTGTGGCAGTCGGATAAGCATTTATCCTCATGACATTCTAAAAAACAATTGATCAGTTGTTGTTTTTATTTTTTACAGGTTGTTGTTTTCAAAAACTGGCTGCTTAAAACAGGGCTGCACGGCTCACTGGCAACAAACACTCTGATTTCATGAAACTGAAACAGAAACATTTCTTTTTTCTCAATTTTAAGTCACCAGCTAGTCTCCAACACTCCCGTTCCAGTGGGATACTACCCTAAATACCTCATTTGTTTCAGTTCCATTTGTATTTTGTACAAGATGTCATGAACCCACAATATGTTTTCATTAAATCTGAGCTTAACCTCATCAGGGCATTTTTTAAATATATTTAAGAAAACTATGATACCACATGATTCCTGCTGTAACTACCACAAAGAGACTTAACTTTTGTAAAACAAGAGCTTCCTTTCTTTTCATTGTTTGATTGTGTTTCTCCTTTCTCTTCGTCTCTTTTAGCTGCTGGCCTGGGAACGTGGCAAAGATGAAGAAGTTGCCATGGTAACAGTACGGCCGAACTTCCTGGACAGCGTCCATGTGGGATACGTGACAGGTCTGAAGAAGTTCACTGAGTATTACACCTCGGTGTTGTGCTTCACCACACCTGGAGACGGCCCTCGCAGCCCACCCAAAGCAGTGAGGACTCATGAGGACAGTAAGTCGTTTTTCGTCCCCTCTTCTGTCTCTGTCAAGCTGGCACGGGTACACAAGTGTCTCACAGTTACACGTTCTTTTGGCAAGATCTATTATTCATGTAGAACAAAGCTGTGGAGATGCTAATGAATCAGTATGTTCTGCGAACAGTCATCATGTTTGAGGAACTGTTAAGCAGTAAAACCTCTTATTTTACCTGTTGGTTTTTGTTAAGTTTGATTTAACTCGTGCAAATATAATTCAAACTCTGAGATCTTTAAAAAAAAAACAACAGTTGATCACAGTGTATGCAGAGCGGCTCGTTTGCCCGACGGTGGTGCTCATTAGTCTTATCTCTCTCATCCAGCCCCCGGTGCTGTGGGTCACCTGAGCTTCACTGAGATCCTGGACACCTCGCTCAAAGTCAGCTGGAGCGAGCCCGGCGAGAAGAACGGCGTCCTCACAGGTGCGTTCGGTGCACTTTCGCAAATTTAACTTGAAGCGAAGCGGGGAGAATAAAAGTTGCTGTTTGTTATCGCATCATCGAACGAGACGCCGCTGTAAGACGGAACCGAGGCTGCTTGACCTCATTTACCGCGCTCAGCACACGGGAGCTACAGTAATATTTGTTGTTTATTCTATTTGAGTCCTGCACTTCCTTCCGCCGAGGCGAGGGACCAAATATGCCTTTGCTGCAGCAAGGCAACGCTTGTCAGAAAATATGTCTTTCAAAAAGTATTCCACGGGAAAACAGAACATTTTCTCATCTCACAAGCTCAGTCTGCGCAGTAAATCATCACAAAAAGACTGCCTGTGTTACACACGACTCCAGCAGATAAAGAGGAGAAATGAAGGCCATTTTCGTGTGCACGCTGTGATATGATAGTTTAGTCTATAAAGCGTCAAAACAATGCGTGAGATAATCCTCATGAGGTGTTTATGTGGATGTGAAAGACGTGTCAGACTAAAAATAAGTTCCTGATAATTAACACCTGGAGGTATAGACTAATATATTGATTAGAGCTGTAATTGAGAAATCCTTTTTTTTTTCATTCATTTTTAATATGAAATGTGCCTCTGGCCACTTTGTGCCAATGAGTTTGTCATTTCATTGCAGAAACGGAGAACTGAAACAGGGTTTTCACTGTAACTTGTAGGTAATCAGGAATTAATGGACGCCGTGCACCATATTAATATTTACCCAGACCTTAGTACATAAAATCATCCAACTAATATTACTCACTGACAAACTTATTATTAGCGCTCAGCTGTAGGTTTTGATGAATGAAGGATTCTGTCGCGTGAGGCAGGGTCCACAGGTTGCGTGTCCGTCGCAGGACTGCAGCGAGAGCGTGAACGGCTGTTTGTCTCATTTGTGTCTCTCACAACTTGTGGCAATTTAGAGTTACCAGTTAACCCAACTTGCATGTTTTTGGTGTGTGGGAGGAAACTGAAGTAGCCAGAGAAAACCCAGAAGAAAATCAGGAGAAAACAAAAAGGCCCCATCTGGGAGGTGAACCTGCCCATTTAAATAACATACAAAGTACACTGAAGGCATGAAAATATTTTTATTGTGAAGCAAACAAGAAATAAGGACCAAAACCCCCAAAAACCTAACCTTAGATAGACTTTAATCAAACAATATTGGCCACTTTTAAGAGAAACTGACCGTCTGTCATGCTTGTACTTGATTACCGGGTAAGAAATCAGCGATCGGCTGCCCTGACTTCCTAAGATCAGCATCAACATCAGCTACAAAAAACTCATATCGTTGACCTTTAAATCTGAGTGTGCATCCCTGGAAAGTCTGGAAAGTACTTAGCAGAACCACCTTTTGCAGCAAGTACTGGACCAGGTCTTTCCAGTTACGTCTGCATGAGCTCCACACATCGAGCCACTGGGTTTTTGTTTTTTTTTGTTCGTTCTTCGTGACCAAAGTGCTTCAGCTACTCCAAGCTAAATAAGCAACTCATCAGTCTTTAAATCCTAGCAGTGATTCTTGCACTGAAGTTTGCACTTTGACTGGGTTAAAGCAGTGTCTTCAGGGACATTGTCCTGCTGGAACGTGAACCTTTGTCCCAGTCCCAAAGACCTGTGGAGATTGTCACAGTATTTTCCTCCATCCATCTTCCCTTCAACTCTGACCAGTTTCCCGGTTCCTGCTGAGGACGAACATTCCCACAACATAATACTTCCACCACCGTGCTTCTCTGTGGGGATGGTTTTCTTGGCATTAGGCTCTGAGTTCTCAGGACTGACTGAAGGTGTTTGTCAGAGAGACCACCCTTTTTTAATGTTTCGAACACTTTAAACACAGAAATGTTGCTCACACATTTATGTCCTGGCAACCATAAAAACAATCTGAGCCGGTTGTGCAGCTCCCACAGAGTCATTCGTTGGGTCACCTTTTTGAGTTTGAGGTTTTCTTTTTATATCAGCATCAAACAAATTATTAAGAAGCTCGTAGCTCCTTTTCTTGGCTTTAAAGTCCGCAGCTTTCCATGCGATGTGTTTTTTTGATGCACTATTATTCCTTTTGCATAAGGAGTAAATCATTGTGTTTTGAAGGTCAATGTTAAAAATAGAGATTTTATTTTGCTTGCTTAAACTGTCATAACTAATGACATTTCTAATTAATGACAAATAGAGTAAAGAAGAAGAAGAAGAATATTTACAAACCTTGAGTTTTAGCAGCATGTCGTTAAATGTTTTTCCAGGACATTTTAATGTGCTTCATACTCCCAGGAGACAAACACTGACATGCCATGTGAGATTACTGATTTGGCAAGAAATGCTGCTTAATGCTTTATGCAATCACATGAAAAGAGCTGCTGGCCAAGGAGCAAATTACATTAACTTTGAGAGGGTGAGCATGTGGGTGTGTGTGTGTGTGTGTGTGTGTGGAAGAGTGCAGAGGATGTGTGAGTGCAGGGAAGTGTAATCACTGGCTGATTAAATTTGCTATATTCAATTTTTGATGAAGTTAATTTAATATTTCTGTTAGCTTTCCCCACAGCGTTGAGCGGAGAGCCGCTATTGTTGTAAAACTGCTGTAGAATTTTCTCCGAGAGGATCCTCGGCCTGTTCTGGTAACAGATCCCCCCCCCGCTGCTCCTCAGGTTATCGCATTTCCTGGGAGGAGTTCAACCGAACAAACACCCGAGTCACCCACTACCTGCCCAACGTCACCCTGGAGTACCGGGTCACAGGGCTCACCGCTCTCACCACCTACACCATCGAAGTGGCAGGAATGACCTCCAAGGGCCAGGGCCAGCTCTCCTCCTCCACCATTTCCTCAGGGGTCCCACCAGGTCGGTTATCGAAAATCCGGCAGTGCACTCCTACACAAATGTGTTTGTCTGTTAGCAAAATATTTCATGAAGCACTGCTTGGAAATCAATGAAACTTTCAGAAAATAATTAGCTGCAACTGATTAACTATTCGAGTCACTCCAATTCAAGGTGGCCACCACAGCTAATCGTCATTTGCAAACAAGAAAACGACTCTTAACTCAATCAGTTTTAGAGATATTGAGTTGAAATTTGGTGTGGCAGTAGCTGCGAGTCATCCTCAACACATTCTTTAAGAACTAACACATCTCGCGAAATCACATAGTTTACAAGATTTGACCAAAAAGGCTGTAGCTCTGTCGCTTCTCACCTTAAGATCATCTCAGTTTAAAATGCTTGTATGAAATGTGGTGGGTGATATGCATTCCCTCAGGGAATGTGAGGCCAGTGTCTCAGTCATCCAGGACAATAAATCTAAAAGGTTTTAAACAAAGCAACTGGACCTCTATAATATTTTACTCTTAGATTTGTGTGCATAGATTTTTTTTAAATCAGTGTTCTGAATATGTTGATACTATGGTCCAATTCCATCATCAGGGAAAGGTAAAAGCATGTGGCATCAGGTTGATTATTAAATGACCTCTAAGTCAGCAGGGGAATGAGTTTGCCTTCTCTACAAATGAGCTGAAATGTGTTTTAACTGTAAATGATTTCTCCCACTGGAATATCTTATTTAAGAAAGTTGTTTGAGAGATTACTAAAAACAAAAAAAGACATTCGCGCACATCTGTCTGAGTTCTACGATGACTGTTAAGAATCACCCGCAAAAAAATATGCTTTCCTTGCTTTTCATGAAGTCATTTAATGTTGGTGTAACTCCACTGTACATTTCATTGACTTGCTTATTTCAGATTTCTCCTCACTAGTTTGTTAGATAGATTCTCTCAGTGAAGCCTTTCTCAGCAGGGTTATATTCTCAGTATTTGGAGATTGTTTTCACAGACTTCTGAAGTTTGCTCAGAGTGATGTTGACCTGTTGTAAAAAATGAACATGGGCCTCATATGACACTTATAAAAACAAGCTGTTGGAGGGAAAAAAAAAAAACATCTTATTGCAAAAGAAAACATTGAGGGTTGTTCAAGTCCTAGATTTAAACATGACCTGTGGTGTTTGTCCTCCATGCACATTTCTCCGTCCTCAGTCATGTTCCAAACATAAATTCTCACCATTAATTCCACAAGCCAGAGTTATAAGTTTGTTCATCTTTGTTCATTTTTCCCTCCAGAATCAATATCTTGCCACCATTCCTGAACCATCCATTCCTGCTGATTTACTGAACTTTATGAATGAACTTCATGCTGTCTGGCGCCGAAAAAGTAATACAATGTGATTCCAGTCACCTCATTTGAGACAACCTCCCAAAACAAATTCCATACCTGCCCCACATCCACGAAATAATAGCTCCCATGGGAGCATTAAGGACAATTACTGTCTTTAATGATTTCATATTTGCAAACTCTTGCAACAGGAACACAATGCCAATGGCAATTACCAGACCTGCATTCAGACCCTGTACATCTGTGAAATCTGTGAAATGACAGGCTGTTATATTGAGAGCAGGGTTCAGCGCAGCAGTTAGTTCCCAGAATGACAATTATTCCCATTGTATGTGTGTAAAGAAAACGCCTATGTGCCTGCAACTGTTCTGTAATGACGGAGCTAAAAACAGCCTCAATGATTCGTCATGCAAATAATTTTGAGGTGGTAATTTTACCACAAGACATATAATCTGCATTTCATTAGGATTAAATATACTCGCATTTGAGCAATCTTGGGGAAAAAATTAGCTTAGCATGCCCAGGGGAGTGATTATATCTTTTTAATATCAGGCCACTCCAGTATGCCACTGTTTGACATTAATGTCTTCCGCTCGGATTTATGGAGGCTATATTCTGCTTCAATATGGCATTGTAGGTTTTATATTTATCCAGAGGAAAGGATGATGGATAGAAATAGGAAGGAGTTAGTTTTTGTGGTTTCATCACAAACCTGCCCAAGACACGCCGAAACACGAAACTTTGAAATTCATGCACACAAAAGTCTCCTGCTGTTCCCTGAATTTTCCAGATTTGTTTCCCCATCCAGGATTACCCGTCAGTAATCCATCCTTCTTGTTTATTCAGCTCAAAAGTAAACAAGGAGGATATCAGATTGAATTGAATCTCCTGATAACTGTTGTGTCATTGACATTCATGGCTTTGTCTCCGTCTGTGTGCTGTGCGTAAGTGCCTTTCTCCAAATCAAATGTTCCTCTGATGTCTTATCTTAGTTTGAGAGGCAGAAAGTGAGACGAACAGATGAGAAAATCATCAATGTGCAGTATCTGTACGGCCACAAGAGGGCACTGTGGTAGATGCTTCCCCCCTTCAGCTAAATGTCCCATGAGCAACTTGACCAGTTTTAATAAAACTCAGGAAGTAATCATTGGAAGAACATTTACAACTGATAAACTATTGGCGCCAATCCCATTCAAAATGGCCACCACAGCTAATCAACATTGTCAAACACATAAATCGCTACAAGTCAGCCATTTTTACAGTTATTGAGCTAAAGTTTGGTGTGGTAGTAGCAGAAGGTTGTTTCCTACATATAGTGTAAAACTGAATATGTAAGATCTGTTTTTAAAATCTTGCCATTAATTATTCAAAACATCTGTGTCTGTTAGCAAAAAATCTTGTGAGTCTGTGACCAGATTTTAATGAAACTTTCAAAATATAATCATTGGATGTACATCTATAACTGATAACCTTTGAAGTCAAGCCAATTCAAGATGGCTGCCATAGCTAACACGGAAATGGCTATAACTCAGTGAGTTATTCAGCACAAGATGATCTCATTTAAAATTCTGCCATAAAAAACGGTGGGCAATATGCATTCATTTAGGGAAAGTTCTTTTTTGTTTCTACCTTCTTGCCTATGTCTAACTTGGACTCTGTGCTCCATCGCAGAACTTCCTGGCCCTCCTACCAACATTGCAATTACCAACATCGGCCCGCGGTCCGTCATCCTGCAGTTCAAACCTGGCTACGACGGCAAAACTTCGATTTCCCGTTGGCTGGTGGAGGCGCAGGTGAGGCAGGCTCAAACTGGAACTAATGTGCAAATTGTCTAAATTCTGTTTCTGTCGTGAATATTGATCTGATTTCTTTGCACAGTGACTCATTGCTGCTGTGTTTGTAGGTGGGGGTTGTAGGAGAAAATGAGGACTGGGTAATTGTCCACCAGGTGTCCAATGAGCCTGAGGCTCGCTCCTTAGATGTGCCTGGTCTCAACCCATACACCTTTTACAGGTAACCAGTAAACCGTGTCGCATTCAGCTCTTCTCCTGCTAACACCTGATTTATTTCTGAATCAATCTCACTTGTTAATTAACTCAGACATCTAATTTTAAATGATCCTGGAAATATTTTTTTATTAGGTTTCAAAGTTCTGAATACGTAGCTCACTGCACAGCCCTTAGCAGAACATGATTAAGTTAGCATGTAGTTGGACATTTTATGAATGCTTATTAAGATATAACCTAGCTCCATATAATGTACACAGATCAGCCATAACATTAGGACCATTCTCCCTAAACTGACTTTGATCAGTCGCTGGTCCCAGAACTTTAACACCTTTTATTCCCAGTAGGTTATGGAGTTGGGTTTCTGTGGATTGTATGATTTCTGAGTTTGATTATGTTGAGTTTTCATAAGTTTGGACTTCATGTAATCCTCTCATGATTTTGTCACGACCCTGGTTTTGTGTTTTATTTGTTTAGTTTTTTGTTCACTCTTCATCAGAGCTTTGTTCTAAACTTTATTTTTTTTAGCGAGCAACAATGCAGCTCCGTTTGGTTGAGATCAGGTTTCAGACTCTACCGATGCAGAAAATCACACTAGTTCACCTTTAAAAAGTCCCGGCTTTCTTCCATGCTGTGTTTTGGGTCATTTTCCATCTGTACCATTAAAATAAGTCCAACCAATTCAAGCGTTCCATGGCTGTACAATTCACAGGTCATCAAGCTGCTTCTGTCTTCTGCATCTCAATGAACCATTAGAGGCCCTGCGTTCAGGTGCATTCATTCTCCAGGTGTTTCATAGATGACGTTCTTTTATTTGCATCATGAAGTCCTCTCTTTACTTTTCATTCTTTCCATCATTCTCATAAAGGTCGATCTCAGTTTCATGTGTTAGAACTGCTATTCTAAACTAATCTGCTTTTTCTATTTGTGACAATGATGAACGATTTTATTGAAGGTTTCTTTTTATGAAAGACTTGAACGATGATTCCTGAGAGTGTTGTTGATTTGGCTGAATGCTGTGAAGGAGTTTTTATTTACTGTGGGAACAATATTGTAATTAATCTTTGTCTAATTGCATTTAAATTGTAAAAAAGAGGGGTCTTATATATTAAAAACCTGTAATACAGACTCTTCTTTCAGCTAACATGCAAAAAAACATTCAAACTTGAACTGGTTTTAAATATTTCCAGACCTCTGTGGTCCCCTAAATGCACCAAAACTTTGCACTGCTCTGTTTGCATTATTATAGTGAAAAACTAGTATTTGGATATAAAGCAGGTTTTGATCACATCCTCTTCACATTAGGCTTGCGCAGCACGTGACAAGAACAATAATTAAGGTGGACATGTACATCTGTATCTCAGCTAATTTTAGCATATCAAAGAACTATTTCTCATTTTGCCGTCCTTTCATTTGAATATAGGATTTGTTGGCTTTGTGTGGTTTTAAAATGATTTTCCAGCCTGCGTATGATCCTTTTCTTTATTCCGTCTGCTTGGTTTCTGTGATCACATTCAATTCAGCCGATTCACCAAGCCCATCCCTGAAGACCCACAACAACTGGAGTTATCCTCATTCCAACATCAGTGCTGCCACTTTTCACTACAGTTAAACGCAACAAAGAACAAATGTTTTATATTCAGACTGTAACACAGACAGGACTTTGCTCAGCATGTTTATAATGTGTTCATATTCAGCCGCTCTGATCTTGTTCAAATCCAATAAGCCTCCTGTAAGGACATGCAAACACTACAGAACTGCTTTGTAAGGCATTTTCAAAAAGTTGCTTATTGCATCCAAACTTCAGATTCCGGATGCGTCAAGTCAACATAGTCGGCACGAGTCCTCCCAGCCAGCCGTCCAGGAAGATCCAGACTCTACCGGCTCCTCCTGATATGGCGCCCGCCAACGTCACCCTACGCACTGCCAGTGAAACCAGCCTCTGGTTACGATGGATGGTAAGAATAATCGTCATCTGCAAACCATCTGGCAATACTTTGTTTCTTCCAGAGTCACATGGCTCCGGGTCTTTTTGATTCAACTATTGATAAGCCGCTTTGTTTTCATGCACAGCCCTTGCCTGAATGGGAATACAACGGTAACGCAGAGCAGGTGGGCTACAGGGTTCAGTACTACCGCGTGGGCTCGCAAGGCCGAGGGCTGACCCACGCCATCAACGATCGCCTGGAGAGAGAATTCACCATCGAGGACCTGGAGGAGTGGACGGAGTACGAGGTCAGGGTCCAGGCCGTCAACGGCATCGGGACGGGCCCCTGGAGCCCGCCGGTCAGAGGCCGGACCCGGGAGTCGGGTGAGTCAGCACACCGCCTGCAAACACCTGTTTAAACTCTATTAAAGTCACATTTCAGCTACAGAAACAGCCTTTTCTGCCAAAATACTGTGTAACTGAATTAGCTGAAGAAGCTAAAACGGAGTCATTAAAGCTAAAAGAAGCAGATTACAAGCTAAAATCTAAAAGGAGCAAAACAATAGCTAAAAGCTATTTATTTATGTGTTTCAGTTCTTATACAGTACGTATTTCAAAGAAAACAATGTTTCTAAAGTAACTAAAGATTTCAATTTGTTTTTATATGGAAAATATTTGTTAATAAAGTTTAATGTTTTGAAAAGTACAATAGTTGCTAAAACCCATCTCCTGAATGAGCTGGATGTTTTGATATAAGAATGGCTAAAACAGTGCAAACAGAAAATTAAAAGAAAAAACAGGAAACAGTACAGTGAACGCTGAATCGGTAATACTGCCTCACATTTTTTGACACCAAATACACACTGGGGACTTTTATTTAACTGTACATTCATCATCTGTGCAGAAAATCATCTTTAGCTGGCATATTAGAGGCATGATAAATGGTGAACCTGCAGTTCGCACTTTTCCATATGTTGGATTCATTAGCAGACAGCCGCAGATTCTCATCTTTTCAGCACACTTCAGTTCAGGCCTTTCCTTCCTCACATCTGCGCTCATACAGCTCAGCAGACACTGGGTAGAGCCGAATGAAAAGAGTCTCAGGAAATTGAGAACCCATGGACCTAAATTTGAAATTCCTGCGTCTTTTTTTTTCCCAAACTCTCTGGCGAATTCTTAGAAATCAGGCTTTATGTTTACAGATGAATGCCAATGTGCAAAAAGGGCCTTACTTTTGAGTTGTTTTTTGTTTTTTTTCCCCTTTGACTTCAAGAAAAA
This sequence comes from Kryptolebias marmoratus, assembly GCF_001649575.2. Classification (NCBI taxonomy): domain Eukaryota; kingdom Metazoa; phylum Chordata; class Actinopteri; order Cyprinodontiformes; family Rivulidae; genus Kryptolebias; species Kryptolebias marmoratus. The sequence continues at coordinate 22,572,489 of NC_051446.1, forward strand.
ACTGTAGCTGAGTCACTCAAACTGCTGCACAAAAAAATCATATTCTAGAAAGTTAAATGTGGAGTTGAAATCCTATATTTTTGTTCTTCTGCACTCTTTCCAGTCCCCTCGAGTGGACCCATCAATGTGTCTGCCTTTGCCACCACCTCCAGCAGTATCCTGGTCCGCTGGTTTGAAGTCCCTGAGCCAGACAGGAACGGTCTCATTCTCGGCTACAAGGTTTGTTTGTGCTTTTTTTTATTTTTAACACCTATTCATTGTTTATTTACTGAGTAGATGGAGTCTTTAAATACATTTTTTTGTGGAAATGTAAGTTATTTTGAGCAGCACAGTGGCAGTTTGCCTTTCTTTGTTTCCAAACGTTGTTGCTCCTCTCCTGACTGGATCCAGGTGGTGTATAAAGAGAAGGACTCTGACGCTGCGGTCCACTTCTGGACGGTGGAAGGGAACGCCTCCCACAGCATCCAGCTCACCGGTTTGGGGAAGTATGTGCTGTTCGAGATCCAGGTTCTGGCTTTCACACGGATCGGAGATGGACGGCCCAGCTCTCCGCCCATCCTGGAGAGGACTCTGGATGATGGTAGGAATTTATATTTGAGATATATATTGGGATATCTTTGTTTAGTTCAAAAAGATTTGGAAAAGTGGAATCTTTAAATCTGTGTCTGCTGCTGCTTGGCTGCAGTGCCAGGACCTCCAGTGGGGATCCTGTTCCCTGAAGTGCGAACCACCTCCGTCCGGCTCATTTGGCAGTCACCTGCACAACCCAACGGCATCATACTTGGTTAGTGCCATACACAACCCCTTCCTGTTTGGAAATGTGCCGTTTTATTTCTCAAGAAAATGCTACAATTTAGTCTAGAAAAGCAGCAGATTCAGTTTATTTCTTTAAATGCAACAAGGCATCAGGCAGACAGACGCAGCTCCTGATGATTGTGTCTTTGCTTGTTAGTGACCTTATCAAACAACAAAATAAGAAAAACTCAGACAGTTGTTTTAAATATTCAACTACTACCAGCTGTTGAGCTGGTATTAGCTGAGAGTCATTCCAAACACATACTCTGGTCACACAAGATCTGTTTTTAAAACTTTGCAATTAACTATTAAGGTGATCTGTGTCACTCTGTCAGCAAAATATCTCATGAGCCACTGATGGATTTAAATAAAACTCTCAGGAAGTAATCATTGGGTATACATCTGCAACTCATTACTTTTTGGAGTAAACGCATGCTACAGCCAACTGAGTTTAGGAAACAAAAAAATCCCTATAACTTATCCAGTTTACAGATATTAAAAGTTGGTGTGGGAGGGTTTTAATCGAACTCACAGAAAGTAGTCATTGGATGTACTTCTACGAGTCACTGACACATCTTACTTCTAATAATATTGCATTGAGATTGTGCATCAGATCATTTATAAGGTTCAACCAGAATAGCTGTAACTCTATCCCTTTTTATCATAAGATGGTTTTAGTTGCTTTCCTTAAAGAAATATTAGGCGTTTAATCTTGCTAAATGTTGAGATAACATTCAGCAAAGGAAATCAGATTTTTATTGTTTTTTAACATTGCTGAAAAAAAGAAAAGAGATTTGCTTGTAAGACATTGATTTCATAGAAATCCGGAGAATAACTCATTTTTACCCCATAGTGCATGAGACCTACCAAGTAGCAGAAATCATCTTGAATGGGACAAAATGGTTTGTTTCCTCCTGTTGTAAGGCAAAGCAACTAAAATATATTTCAGCTTCAGTAACCCTTTTACTTTTTCCTTCTTTCTAGCTTACCAGATCACATACCACCTGAACTCCACCAACAGCAACACCGCCATTGTGGATGTTCTGAACCCCAGCGCTCGTCAGTACACCGTGATCAACCTGAAGCCGGAGTCTGTTTACGTGTTTCGTATCACGGCGCAGACGAGGAAGGGCTGGGGCGAAGCAGCTGAGGCGCTGGTGGTCACCACGGAGAAGAGAGGTACATCGCCGTGAGATTTAATAATAGCTTATTAGATTTCTGTTCGAGGAAAAATTCTTGAACTTCCAGAAGTTAATTTCCAATCAACACTTCACAAAGCAGATGTGTTTTCTAAAGGAGGGTCTGTGCACCGGGGGGGGGCTTTATTCAAAGTACTCTGATGCAGTTGTGAAAACGCATCACTTAATCTGCATCCCTCAAGGCATGCAGCGGATTGTTGATTTTGCAACTTTCATCTCTCGTCTGCTTTTCATTCAGTCAACAGAATCACACTCAGCCCGTGCAAATGGAAGCAAACTTTCCAAAACTCATTTTCTCATTTCCTCATCCTTCATCCTAAATTTCTCCCATCCAATTTTTTCTGCAACTCGGTTCTTCGTCTTTGCCTCACTTGTACTTCCGGTTGTTCCAGCTCGTCCCCAGCCCACCAGCCGTCCAACGGTTCCTCAGAAAGACGTTCAGGCCCGCCAGGTGCTGCTGTCATGGGAGCCGGGCAGTGACGGCCTGTCCCCTGTACGTTACTACACCGTGCAGTTGAGAGAGCTGCCTGACAACAACTGGACTGTACACTCTGCCTCTGTCAACCACGAGGCTACATCCTACATCGTCTCCAGGTAGAGTCTGCTTCTTTAATACAGACTTCAGGCTTGATTTTGTTTTCTTTCTAACTCATTTTAGTTTTTTTCTGTTCTGCCTTTGGATCTGAGATGTTTTAGGATGCAGTTGTGTAATTTCTCGTTGTGACTGGTAGACTTTTCTGTGCTTCTGTCCCTCAGGCTGAAGCCCTTCACATCCTACCAGTTCAGAATTAAAGCGACCAATGACATCGGGGACAGTGAGTACAGTGAAGACAGTGAAGCGATCACAACTCTACAGGATGGTAAGAGCTTATAATAATCTATCTATTCACAATCTAAAGTCTGAAGGGACAAAAAGCAAGAAATATCACTTCTGAACCCCATTCATATTGTACATATTTTCATTTTTTGGCCAAGTTTCAAACCAACATGTTATGGCTTTATTGAGACTGTTTGTTGGCCGGTGCAGTGTTTTCTTTGGATTTCTTTAGCTGTTTAAGTTTAGTCGCATCTAAAGTAATTTTAGCTCCCTGAGAAAACAGAAATGATATATAAAAAAAGAACAGCCAAAATTATATCCTTTTTATTTTTAATCTGAACTCAAAGAGATTCTTACGCTCTTGATTTGCTGCTGGATTTCTGTGTGAGGAGTCAGTCGGAGCTTCAATGCACAGATTAACCTGTGATGGTAAAGTGGAAAGCAGGAAGTGAGCATTTACAGTTTCACAAAATGGCATCGTGGCACCTTCCTACAGTTTGGTGCTGAGGTGAGCGGGTTTTAATCTGTGCTTTAGGGTGTAGCTACTGCTGAAAAAAAATTGAAAACATTTGTAAGTCAGATTTTCTGTATAAAACACTGAACTGATTAGTGACCTAGCATGATTAACTATTTCTCCTAAAGTTAAATAGATAGTTCAGTCATTTTTGAAGTGATGTCCTGGTAAATAGTTAACAATAATAAGTTCCTTTGTAATAAAGTGCTAACTATTAATAACTATTTCACAGAACATCACTTTATAAATGACCAGACAATTATTTTAAGGTAAATAGCATTTAAAGACAGCATGCTATACATATTTAAGCTTAAAGAAACTGCAAAAAAATGACTTCTGACTTTTAAGCTACAATGAATTCAGCATTGCTTATTGGAGAAAGATAAATATATGTCCACAGGTCACAGACTTGGAGATCCAAGAAAATTACAGGTTTATTTAGTTGTTATTGTTGTTAGAGAGATGCGCTGAAACTCAGAAAAAATATATTTCTCATGTCCCATTTAACACTTAACAAACTAGTAGAATGAATAGAAATTAGTCCAATGTTATGATTTGTACACTGCTAGCATAAAAGCAGCGGTTGATTAATGTATGCACCATCTTGGGCTTTCTTAAAACTTTGCTAAAACAAAAGCTTAACAAATGCTGCTTTAACCACCTGAAGAAACATGTCTCTCCTGATCTTTCCTCATGGCGGTTTGTAACTCAGCGGTCAATGCTTCTTCTGTTTGTGTGTTCGTGCTTCCTGAATGCCACAGCTCATGGACAGATTTAGCTCACTGAATGGTGCACATTTTCAAGTCGATTTAGCTAATCTATCTCCCTTTTATTGCCTCAGCGCCAGACGAAGCGCCGACAATCCTCTCTGTCACGCCACACACGACGACGTCGGTGTTGATCCGCTGGCAGGTAAGGGCAGACGGCAAAACTGATTTTTCTCGTTTCACAAAATCCATGATTCATTTATGATTCAGAAAGTTACCTCTAATAAGAGACCATGACAGTGCAATGCCTGTACTTATAGAATACAGACTGTTACACACATCCTGCACTCTGTAATATTTATATTTGTTCAAAAGTACGCCTTCTAACCACACTCACACCTGAATTAACAAGTCATAAAGAGGAAAACAGGAGGCTCACAGACACAATTTCACTTTTATGGAGAACACTTGTAGAGTTTATGAGGATTGGAGAGGTACTTGTTTCCCCTGGGCCTGCTCTCTCATGTTCAACCATCGGGGATTTTTCTGCGTTACTCAACGTGTGAGTGAGCGCTCAGTCTAAGGGGAGCTGTTTTTCTGCCTGTGTTTCGGTTAACAGGATAGTCTGGTGATTTCTTTTGGAATTGATTTTCTGTCAAATAGTTACCAGGAGTTGGTTCCTGATCAGCTTTGACATCTGTCACAGAGCACAGAGTATAGAGGCTAGGCAAATAGCTCGCTAAACGTGGCGCAATTTTTGTTTTTCAAGCGTATGAAATAACTTTTTTGTCAAAACTGACGTTGTGTAAAAGAAGAGTTTTACCTCTAGACCAGGGGTGGACCTGATTTGAATCAATGGGGGATTAACAGGCTTCTGCAGAACATGAAGAGGGGATTTAAACACTGAATCAGGTGTGTTGGAGCAGAGAAACATGTAACACATGCAGGATGGTGGCCCTCAAGGACCAGGATTGCCCACCCCTGGTCTAGACTTTTGCATTTGCATGACACCATTTGTTAAGTTGGTGACAGTTTTCTCAACCAGATGTCAGTGTTACCACGTGCACGTGTGTCCTGAACATGGATAGTTCGCGTTTGGAGCCTGTCGATGTATCAGTCCGCCTGATCAGCACATCTTGTCAGTCCAAAAGTTTACTCAACTCCCGGCAGGCTCCGGAGATCAACATTTGTGTGGGAATACGTTGTTCATTTGAGAAAACAACAACAAACTAAACAGTGTCATACGAAAGTGTAGCGTTTTAATATTAATGTAGTGTTCTTTCACACCGTTCTGTTGTTTCTGAGAGACTTTTTTAATGAAAAACAATATCTCATTTCGTCAGCCATTAGCCTAACCCTTCGGAAGACTTTTACCATTTCCTTCATACTCCGTGCTCTGACTGATGCCATGCCTGAAAAGATACTATTTATAACTATATGACAGAACATCAATTCAGAAATCACAGGCTATCCCTTTAATATGAAGGTCTTTTCCATGATACTCATTTAAAGACAAATCACAGAATGATTAACTCTAATTTCCTATTAAAATCAGCTGTTTAAACAGTCTTTCAGGCTTTTGGGGGCTTTGGGATTTGCTAAATTAGACTTTAACTCTACATTTGTCCTCTCGTAGCCGCCTTCTGAGGAGAAGATCAATGGGATCTTATTGGGCTTTCGGATTCGCTACCGGGAGCTGCTGTACGATCGCCTCCGCGGTTACATTCACACGTTCAACAGTCTGTCTACATGGGCTGAGCTGAATGGTGAGGAAAAACTTCTGCTAACACAATAAATCACTTCTACAGGGCCACCTGCTTCACTGAATACAACCGCAAATGCATTTTACAGTTTCTATTTAGAAAATCCTTTGAAAAGCGCATCATAAAGAAGTAACAGAAATTCTACATTAAAAATAATATCAGCAAAACGATAATGAAGGAAATGTGCAGTTTCTGCACTTTACTCCAATAACACATAATTATAGGACTCCTTCACAGTTGATTATTCCTATGTCAGCAGCACCATTATTTCCATTAGAGGAAAACTGTCACACAGGCCCATTCTGTTGCCAAGATATCCCCGCTGGTCTTGACACTTCACAGCAAAACATTTCATCTTGTGATCAGTGGTTATCAGCCGCAGGCTATTATTAGGTTTACTCAGGAGTCGCTCTGTTTCCACCACTCTGTGCAACGCGGCCTGTAATTTGACTCTTGTCGAGTCATTCTGAGGCTAATTCAGAGCCATGATCACAGTGATTGTGAGGGGTTATTGTGACGATGGCGCTGCCTCTTCCTAACAGGGAAAGTATTGGAGTTTGAAACATGATCCAAGTGTCTCTTCATCAACTCCTTCTTGTTGTATTTCTTTAATTGCCTTTTCCCTCTGTTCCTGCAGCCCCCTACAGCATCTGGAATCTGAGCGATCCAGCTCTCACTCAGTACGAGTTGGAAAGTAAGTTTTCTTTTCCGTATCGCTCAGACATGCCCGAGCACAGGCACACTTGCACACAAAAACTGATTTCATTTCTTCACAAATAAGATTTAAAGTCTGTGTTTACTTTTGGATCTCATTGTATTTCCTGTGCCAGCGAATAGTGATCAACAGAACACAGAGTTTTAAGCAAATTAACACAACTTTTGGCTGTTTATTGCTACTTTGCATCAGAACAAACCCTTCTACAGAGGCAAGTGGAGAATTTGTAAACAGCTCTGAGTATGCAAGCCTGACTAGCTCAACATTGTTGGTTTGCACATTTCTGTTGATTTGGAAAACTACTGCAAAAGCAGATGGTCACATATTTTTCCTGTACTCTCAAACTGCAGCGTTCAGCTTCCCTATAATTAGTGCTTCTGTAGGTATTTGAAGCGAAAACACAACTTTCTTAGGCAAAATGATTTACAGCAGAAAATTCTGTTTTTTAAGTCCTTGTCAAAATGTGGTGTGTAGGTGGGGAATTCATTGGGCAGTTCTTAATTTTCATTTACTGATTTTTAGCTCATTGACACTTGGTGGGAGGTGACGAGATGTGAAATGACATTGCCCTGATGAAAAAGAATCACAAATTTAAAGTCACAAATGGATGTTTTAGTGTCCTCCCCGCCTTAAATGTTTAATTGCTTTCCTCTACTGCAGAATTAAGTAAACATAAACGCTACGAGATACACATGAGTGTGTACAACGCTGTGGGCGAGGGGCCAAGCAGCCCACCCCAGGAGGTGTTTGTTGGAGAAGCAGGTATGTGTTCTTCTTCTTATTTCAGTCACCATTATCATAATTAGGCACAAAAAATACATGATTTTCAACTTTCGAGTTTAAGTGATTTAATTTAGCCTCATAATGAGTGTGAATTAAGACTTCTCTACTTTAAGCTGCAGTGCTGTATTTCTGTGCAAATTATAAGCAACTGACAGAAAGAGATAAATTAACTTTTGAGTCCAGCAGTTAAATAATTCTGTGGCTTTTGTGAACTTGCAAGGGGCATTTTTGTGGCATGGTGTAGGTTTGCTGCCCCCCTTCAGGGAAAAATTGCTGAAAACAAATTCAAACACAAGATCTTAACTTAAATAAACATTGCAAACACACTGGAGCTACTTTGTTGGGATATATTAGCTCATATATTGGCCTTTTTTTCTAGCTGTATTTACATTTTGCACTCAACATGCAAGCTTTATGCACATCCTCCACACTAAGCGTATTATTTGATGTATTTGTTTGTCCTTGGCTGTGACAGTACCAACAGCCCCCCCACAGAACGTTATCATTCAGTCTGCAACAGCCAACCAGCTGGACGTGATGTGGGACCCTCCACCTGTAGATGCACAGAATGGAGATATCCAGGGTTACAAGGTCAGATTACCAAACTGCCATCATATCTGTGAAAAGGTGCTACTATTCTCATGAGATAATATATCAGAACATAGTGGATCCCAATCTTTTTAGCCTTCAACCCATAAAATAACAGTAGAAGAGACTTTACCCCAACTATCTTTGGTTGAACTGTGCAAACATTGCAAACAAGTCAGTTACACAAGCTCATGATGACCAACACCATCAATTACTGGACTATTGTTTCATTTATGCTTACACTTTTTTATGTTATGGAAGAATTATGGTAAAAATGTGTCATCAGCAATCATCTTTAAATTTAAGTTTATTTCCGGAAATCATCTCAAGACTCCCAAATTGTTGTTTCACATCCTCCATTTAGTTGACTTTACTTCACTTTTAGCCAACTAGAGTTTTCATTAAAAGATAATGTTTGTTGCTCAAGAAAGCATAAGTATGAACAGTAATGAATTTGTTTTTGAGGCAGAGATAGCTGAATGACCTAAAATTCATTAATGTGCGTTCTTCTGCTTAGATTTACTTTTGGGAGTTCCAGCGTAAGAATGAGACGGAGCGGCTGCGGACTCTTTTCATGCCGGAACGAGGAGTGAAGCTGAAGAACCTGACTGGTTACACCACCTACATGATCAGCGTGGCCCCCTTCAACGCTGCCGGGGACGGTCCCCGAAGCCCACCGACGAGGGGACGTACCCAGCAAGCAGGTAAACCCTGCGATTAAACATCAATAGAAATGCAAATTCTTTAATCAGTGTGAAAGAGCAGAACAGGCAGGATTAAGTGCAATCAGGCAAGACAAGTATTTCTGTCTGGAGAGAACAGAAACATGATGCACTGGGAAGAAAAGGACAAATGTAACAGGATGACATGACAAAAGCAGATAAATTGGAGCGTGTACGATTATATTCGTTCATTAGTCATGTTTCCGTGCTGGCGGCGGTGCTAATGTTAGCTTGGAGAGCCCTTAGAGTTCTCTCAAAGCAGACGAGCCAACAGCGAGGAAAGAATTTGATGTGACAATGATGCTAATCAGTGTTGTCAGCGTGTCAAACAATGTTAACGGAACGACACAACTGAGCATAAGTCTCAAATCAGCTGACCCCAGTCAGATTTCATTCACTGATGTTTGTGTTTTGTCTGAACTGTGGAAGGTGTGAAAATGTTTCAGTGTACAGGCGTAACCCTTTTTTTTTCCTCTTTCTGATTTCTTCTTTTCTTCCTCTTCTTTCTGACTCATGGGACTCCCTCTTGTTCTCCCATCTGCAGACACGTCAAAATAATGTTCAGCTCTCAAAAAATAAAAAAAAACACACTTAGAGGAAGGCTCTTTGGTGGACCAAGTCTCAGACAAGTAAATTTTTCAAAACAAGGGTGTTCACGGCTTTTCAGTTACCCCAGTGAAGTAAGTGACAAGCAGGAAGATGTAGAGAGAGAAGCACTAGGGAGACAGTTGTCCCATCCTTTTAGAAAACAAAGAAGCGTCTCTTAGAGTCTCGACTCCCGATTGACAAGTTTAAAGACAAACGGGGCAAACTGTGTTCCAAGCACAAGCTCAGCCGTTTATAATGAGGTCTAGAGGCTGGTGACTGTGGCTGTGGATTACAGTGACCCGGGTCAGACAGTGTTTGTCAGTGAAGTAGACCCTTTTAACCTGATTGTATTTTAGCAATACTGCCGAGTTGACCCAATCAATGTTGTTCAGTTTGTGTGCAAGGAGAAAGACTCAGTTCAGAGCCAAGAACTTTAAGCTGCTGAACTGCAGCATCCACACTTCTGCAGTTTTGCCTCTGGAAGTGCAGTAAGAAAAGCCACAGCGTTAAATGTTTAAAGTTTGCTGAGAGGAAAGCAAATCCCAAGCTTTGGCAAACACACAAATTGATTGTTGCAGTGTTTTTGACACTTCTGTAATGTTTTTAAATGCCTCACTCCATAAAATATTCACCGGTCTTTTAGAAACTTGAAGAAATGTCTCTGTGAGCTCTTCATATATTGATATCTGTTTGGATCTATTCTTTATGCTTTGCTTCGCTCTGAGCCATTTCTGACAGAAACTCATCCACATTTTTTTTTATGTTTATATCCAAAGTTTTCTCTTTTAAAACCCATCAAAATTCTTTTTAATAAACACATAGTATTCCTTGAAGGAATGGAGATCATCCACTGCCTTTCATGTCAGCATTTTAGATTAAGATTGTTTTATGTTTAGAAATGCCAGAATCATTGCATCATGAAAAAACCTTAAAAACATTCACCTCAATCTCCTGAGATATTATGATAACTTGCATGACCTGCTAGCACTTGTAGTATATGTTGTGAATGACTGTCAGCTACTACCACACCAAATTGTTGCTCAATATCTGTAAAATTGGCTGGGTTTTCTAAGGTCAGTTGGTTTTGGCAGCCATCTTGACTTTGGTTGTAGATGTCAATCCAATGACTAATTTCTCATGTGTTCAGAGGTTCATGAAATGTTTTGCTAACAGACAAGTTGGTTCTGATAAGTAATGGCAAAGTTGTATACAGAGATCTGGCTCGATCAGGTAGAGCTCAGAGTATAAGTTGGGGATCAGTCTTAGCTACTGCCATAAAAAATGTCAGTTTAATATCTGTGAAGTTGACTGAGTTATACAACTTTTGTGTTTGCCAAAGTCGCTTTCCTGCTGCAACCATTTTGCATGGAGTTGACTCCAAATGTTGTGGTGAGTTCACAGATTATCACCCATGTGTTTTTTGATCTTTGACCTCTGTACATTCCAGCTCCAAGTGCTCCAAGTTTCATTCACTTCAGCGAGCTGACCACCACCTCAGTCAACGTGTCCTGGGGCGAGCCCACCTTCCCTAACGGCATCATTGAGGGTTTCCGTCTGGTCTATGAACCCTTAACACCTGTAGATGGTAATTCTTTATTTTTACAAGTACAGAATGGCTGCTGGTTTTGTATTGGGAACTTATACTGAATCAGGAGTTTTACATTTGTCTAGATTAAGTAATTTGACTTTGAACTCCTGTTGTGTGCATTTTTTTCTGGAGCTAAAAGCAAACATCACATCAACCTAAACAGCTCTTTTGTCATTGCAACGATTTACAAAGTTACTGCTCTCCTCTCAAATAATTCATGACAACTATAACCTTAACAACTCCATATCTGTGCATTTGGCTTTGTTGAGTCTGCCCCCACCCCGTTGGCTGGCCTGTGTAAGACCTGCTTTAAATGTGGTGTGTTTATCTAGACTCCTCAGTGGCCTGTGCCGACTGTCTTCACTCCCCCTCCCCCCCAGGCGTCAGTAAGACAGTGACAGTGGATGTGAGGGGGAGTGGCCCCCTCTGGTTGAAGCTCAGAGACCTGGCGGATGGCGTCACGTACAACTTTCGGATCCGGGCCAAGACCTTCATCTATGGGCCGGAGGTAGAGGCCAATATCACCACTGGACCGGGAGAAGGTAGCTGCAATGACGTTTTAGAATTGAAGGAAAAGTTTTTTTGTCAAGGTGGGGTTGGGTGGAGCAATTGTGAGCAGTTAGTGTTTCACTTGGAGGAGTTGGCAATCAAAGCAATCTCAGTTTGGAGACTCAACTTTAACTCAATGCCTGTAAAATTGACTGAGTTGTAGGCATTTTTGGTTGGCTGGTGTCAATGGTGGCCATGTTGATTTGAATTGACTCCAATCAGCTGTAGATGTTTATCCATTGATTACTTTCTAAGAGTTTCATTAAATTTGTCCAATAGTTCATAAGATATTTTGCTAACTAAAAAAAGGTTGACTCCAAAAGTTATTGCTGAAGTTTTAAGCAAATATTTTGTGCAATGAGTAGAACTTGGATTATGTGTTGTGAATGGCACAAAGTTTGGGTTAATATCCTTAAAACTGACTAAATTATATCCATTTTGTTGTTGTTGTAGTTTTTAAGTCCATTGGCTGTGGCAGCCTTCTTGAATTTTGAAGTTTCAGTTTTTTTAGACGTTGAAAATTTGTCCTTGAATGGATGTACCTCTAAATAGCTGTTAGCTTGGGTCCCTCTTTTTAAATCTTTAAACTGAGACTGTTCTGACTGCTATCTACCACAGGTCGGATACTGACTGATCACACCCACTCCGCACAACCTCTCTTTAAATGTAAATATCAGTTTACAATACAAGTATTTTTCAGTTATTTGATTTACAACATTATTGTTCCTCCTCAGGAGCCCCAGGACCCCCCGGAGAGCCATTTATTACACGCTACAATTCAGCCCTGACCATTCACTGGACCGGCGGTGACCCGGGACGTGCCCCCATAACACGCTACGTCATTGAAGCCAGACCCTCAGGTGGGAGTCTTGGATGATCTCCATGTTGTTTTAACTGCTGTGACAATGTGAATAAGGCAAGCGATGTAAAACGTCAACATCTGCTGCCTCACAATCTGCGCCCCTGCTCCCGTAATGGCTTATTGATTCAGTAACTGCAGTTGAGAGAATTGGCATCCTGTTTCAGCTGTGAGTGGCGTGTCCTGGCAGAAAGAGGAGGGTGATGGATGTTGGGTGTCTCTCGGGGGGGCGGGTGGGGGGCAGGGCTTGTTGTTTCGTCAGTGCCAGGTGAAAACTAAAACGGTCCTACATTTTAGAAGCGGAGCACTGTTGGATAATGATACACACACCTCTTCATCTGCTCCTTTTCTTATTCATCTGCCTAACAATCTTCCCAGTGTTGCAGAATGTGACAAGTTTTGTCCTCAAATCAAAATGCATCACCTCAGAGTTCAGCACCGTGACAGATGAACTCAGGTGCTTGTTTATTTCTGTGTGCCCCATTAAAAGTGTCACAGCTACATTGAAATTTACAAGCAGCAATGTATAATAAATGATCTCCGACAGGATTTTCATAGCAAGTCACGAGTCATCTGACTCTGCCTCATTTGAAAAATGGTCGCACTGCTGTTTATATTGTTGATTTGCTTGCCATAAATTTTTTACGAGAGCTGTAAAACTGATGGATTGTGTTATATTTGAAGGAATTATCAATTATCCCAAGAGCTGCAAGCCTGCCAAATGCTTTCTATCAAAAAATAAACAAACAACCTGCTAGCAACGGCGCGCTAACATTGTTTAAACTGTTTGGTGCCTGAATAGCTCTGTCTCCGCTCACCTGGAAGAAATAATTTAATTCTGTTCCAGATGAAGGTTTGTGGGACATCTTAATAAAGGATATTCCCAAGGATGCAACATCACACACTTTCAACATGGATATCCTCAAACAAGGCGTTAGTTATGACTTTCGGATAATTGGAGTCAACGACTACGGCTACGGTTCTCCAAGCCTCCCTTCTCCTCAGATATCTGGTAAGCTTTCATGTATTTGTTAATAAAACTGAATTACATTACATTTCAAACTTAATTAAATACCCTCAGGTCTTAAAAGACTTCACAGAAACATATCTACGTGTTTTTAACAAGCATGAATTTCAATTTTCTGTGTGTTGTATTTAGCTCAGAAAGTGGCCCCGTTCTACGAGGAGTGGTGGTTCTTGGTCGTGGTGGCGCTGGTGGGGCTCATCTTCATCCTGCTGCTGGTTTTCATCCTCATTATCAGAGGGCAGAGCAAGAAATACGCAAAAAAGTCTGAATCAGGTGAGCGCGCAGAAATTTACAATTAACTGTGATGAAAGAGCTTTTGCTTTTGAAATGGTGGCGTGGAAATTCAAGTCTCTGATTAGTTGCCTTTATTCTTATATAACAGAAATGCTTGTTAAAGGGATGGTCTGTTTATTTTAAACGTGATGTTCTGTCAAATGGTTATCAGTAGTTAGTGCCTCATCAGCTGTGAGTGAGTGTGAAGAAAAAAGCAGAGATCATCCAGGCCAGGCTAGACCAAACTAGGACTAGTTTTATATTTCTTTTTTGTTTTATTAAACAACTCTTTCTCAAAAGTGTCATACTGGTGTCAAAGAACATTTCATGAGCTAACATTAAACCTCTACTGTCAGGATTTGGGTTTTCTTTGTGTTTTTGTGTTCAGTTTATTGTTTTATTGTTTATTTTATTCAGTTACCTTTGTTTAGCCTTGTCTGAGTTCAGTTATTGGTCCCCGTGTCTTTGTTTCCGGTCATCATTCACTTCTCCTAAGTCAGTCTCTTGTTTTCCTGCCACGCCCATCTTCACCTGATTCTAGTTGTTATCACTCACCTGTGCCCACTTCACCTAATTACCCTCTGTTTTAAAACTTGGTCATTCCCTCCACTCACTTCTGGTTCATTGTCGCTTTATGCGCTGTCTGGGTTTCTTGTCTTGCCTCTCGTGTTTACTCGTGTACGGCTTGGATTTTGTTTGGTTTGGTTTTGCTGCCACGTCAGCCTTTGTTTTGTTCTTTCATTCCTAATAAATTAGTTCCTGTAAGTTTTTGCCATGAGTCTGCACTCTGAGGGACATCTACATGTTTGCATGACACAGTCTGTATGCTTACATACCCAGCACTCTTATATTCATGTAGGGTCATCCAAAAGTGTAGATGTTTAATATTGTTAATGTAGTATTCTTTCAAACTTGTATGACATTTTTGAGAAAGAGATGCTCATAAGCCTGAAAAAATAATAGAATAAAAAAGCAGGCCCTTGTTTGGCTAGCCTTTAGCCCGGCCGGGACAAAGATTTCTGCCTCTTTCTTCATGTTTTAAGCTCTAGGACTGATGTCACAGCTGATAAGGCCCTAACTGCTGATAACTGTTTGACAGAACATCACATCAAAAATGAGACTATCCCTTTAAAAGACTTTGCACTTTTATGGATAAGTAGTTTATTTACACTTTCTGCTAATCTGATCATCGGCCGAGAACAGTGGGACTGAAAAGCAGGGAGGGAGACGAGACATTCAGCACAGCTCTGACATCATCGGGTATTTCCCCTTAGCTCAGCACTTTTTCAATGCCTGGTTGGCTGCCGTTCACGGGGACGGGGAGGGGTACCTGTGGGTCATTGCCCATCTTTCTAACTGACAGAGAAAAAACAAGAGGTTCCTTCTCACACCAACACAAAGGCACTCTCAAAACCAACGCCATCATGGAATCTGGCCCCGGCTATTAGACCCACCGTGTGTGTTTGTGTAACCATGTTGACCTTAAAGTAGTCTTGACACAGCCACGGAAGTCCAGGATGGCTGTGGCACCTTCAAAGCATTTTTTACTTGAAATTTGTCGAACAGTGCCTTACTAAAACATCAGTCTACTGCAAAAGGGCATGACAAATCTGTCATGCTCAGTTTAAAGTGCTAGCTTGTTGATTCTTCATGACTGGTATTCATAATGGCGATAAAAAGAAAGTTAGTTTCCAGGTCCAATTTGCACTAAAATTTTAAGACCATTTCTTTCGGTTTAGCCTATAATTTTCATTCACATTCTGTGGCTTAATGTCTTGTTCTAAGTAGACTTGGGATGATTCATACTCAGTGGATCATTTCAGCACTTTGGGAAGCGGTTTTATCAGGTTTTTAGCTTCAAGTTTGATGTGAAAATCGATCCTGTTCTTGTAGCTGTCTGCTCTGTACAAGGTTACAGCCTGAAACTGGTTAGATCAGCTAACAAAGACTAGAAAAAGGGAAACACAGGAATGCTTTCTCTGTGAAGGAAAGAAACGCACAGTCCAGACAGCTGGCTGTTCCCTTAGGCAGCCGAGTTAACCAGCTGAAGGCTCCAGCTAGAATTCTTTTTTTGTTATACTGACTTTTTCTCTCCTTTTTTCTGTTTTTCGTTTTACTTTTGGCAGCACAGTAAAAACCTTTCCACATACTTGCACTTGAGGTTTTTCTTTTCGACTCAGTTTTCTTTAACCTATTTGGAAAAACAGCCAATTCTGAATGTGTGATACAACCCTTTGAATGGAAAACTCCTAATTCCAAATTGGGCTGGGTTTATAAGACCAAAAATATTGTGATATTTATGGGCTTTATTGCAGTTTTGATATATATCTCAGGATTTTTAAATGCTCCTTTAATCAGTTATTATTTCATACAATACTATAACATAATGCAGCGATGAACACAGACATTGATCATCAGATCCTCATTCTTTCACTTGGATAAAAAACGACAAACAACAATGTGCTCTCATATAATCCAAGAGCTGGAGAGACTTAATCAGTCCAGCTCTGAAGCAAAGATTAAGATGTTTTCTATCAGCAGGACCGAGTCTTCTGACCAAGTCACCCCATTACACTCAGATATTATTTGACGACAACGGACGAGAGCAAAAAACACAAGCCTAATTGGACCTGTTCTCATTCACACAGTACACACAGCCTCGAGCTGAACACCCAGTGTTAAATGACCAGATTCGGAACAGCAACCATTGTCACACAGAAAACAGTCATTACAGGCTACTTAGGTTTAAAATAAATGCAACAAATTGTGATGAGAGCTTAATAAAATGACTGTTCTGATAAACTTGGATAAGCTACGAGACAGAAGCACAGGGATTAAAAAAAAGGAGTAAGCACAGCGAAACTTACCATTTGATGGCAGCATTAATTATCAACACGTCCATCCTCTGATCCTCTAACCAATAAGTCCATCTTCTGATCTTTTTGTCCAGTAATTTCTTGATAGCATTGTGTTAGGCTGTTGTTTTCAGTTGAGTTAGCAAGTTAGCAGCATGGCTAACTGTCTCCATGAGTGTCTGAATCCTCATGCTGTGTATACACAACCGCTTGAGTTTTCTCAGAGATGACAGTGTTGACACTTATCCGGCAAAAAGTAACTTTCAGAAAGTTCAGAGTATTTCTGATTTACCTTCTATACAGTCCCTAAATCAGAAGCCAAGAATAAGCTGAGCCAATTCTGGGAATCACGTTGCTTTTGTTCAAAATCTTCCTTGTTCTATCCAAGTCACTCACCAACGATCCAGCGCCGTTGTTCTTCAGAAACATGTTTTCAGGATGGGAGGGGGAGTTGTGATGTGTTTGAAGAAGCTGTGAAAAGTTGAACTCCGAGTGAATTAGGTGCAGAAAGCTAACAAATAGTCATTAAAAAATCTACTCAATACTTGCAACATGTCATTTTTGTTATTGCACAAGAAGAAACTCAGTATGTCAAATATACTCGATATATTGCCCAACCCTGATAATAAACATCACTGCAAGATTTCAGATTTGTATCAAAACTATTTACAATTCCCATTCACCTATCTTTAACCACTATTCAGTTTAATTGTATGGTCCTTTATTTTTTGTTCTAATCTTCAGTTTATTTACCCACTTCCTGATCAAGCTGATCAGTTCCACCTATCTTTCTGGACACTAACCAGTCTGTCCCTCTGGCCTGTGGTCACACAGTGTCTCTGTACGTGTGTCCAGGTAACAACTCCAACTGTAACGCTCTGACCCACGGCGACATGGTGAGCCTCGATGAGGGCCGTTTCCCTGCCCTGGAGCTCAACAACCGACGGCTGTCTGTGAAAAACTCTTTCTGTCGGAAGAACGGCGTCTACACCAGGTGAGGCTCCGTGCTCATAAAAGGAGAGCAATGAGTTATTCATGCTAGAGATTACTTTTTTACTACGTAAACTCTGTTCATAAACAAACCAACTTCAGTTTAATGAGTGTTTGTGAATCTCCAAGTTCAGTTAGATAAAAAAAACAAGTACCTTGACTGACGCTTGTGCAAAACATTCTGCAGAGACCGATTCATTAGATCTAACCTTGCTGCAAACTTTGCATGTAATCATTAGAACCTGTTTATACTGTGCACAAGATTTGGGTTTTTGAAACAGCTGCTGTCATGTTGTTGAAGTCAGCCGAAAGGTTTGCAGTGGACCTTATTTTACGTGGGTGTTATGTCATCACCTGTAGCAAAATGTGATAATGATTTGTCTGTGTGTGTGTGTGTGTGTTTGTTTGTTTGACTGTAGCGTTAGCGAACTATCTCATGAACCTGTGGATGGATTTTAATGAAGCTCTCAAAAAGTAATCACTGGATGTACACCTAAAAGTGTTCAGGATGATGGCCACAACCAAGCTACCTTAACAAACAGAAAAATGGCTAAAGTTACATATACTGAGCAAACATTTGGTAGCTGAGAGTCATATCCAACAAAACAGTTAACTGTGTCTGTCTTAGTAAAACATTTAATGAACTATGAGATCTATTTAAAATCTCTCAGGAAAGTAATCCTCGGATGTACATCTTTAACTGATTAACTTTTGGAGTCAATTCAAGCTGGCCACCAAATCTAATGGACATTAACAAAAACAAGAATGACTAAACCTCTGTCAGTTTTACAAATATTGAGCTACATTTTAAAGTAGTAGCAGCTGAGAGTTATTCACTACACATACTCTATGACATTTTGTAATATTGCATGAGAATCTTAAGATCACAGCTACAATGCCATCACTTCTCTGCATAAAATGATGGGTGATATCCATTCTGTCAATGAATGCTGGACTTTATTTTAGAGTTTTATTAAGCAGGTGGTCTGGTTCCTCCTCTTGTGTGTCCACACAGAGAAAACTCCATTTTTTTTCAGTAGAAGAATGTGAGAGAAACATTTTTTGTGTGTTTTTCTGTAAATGTCTGTCTGTCAGTGTGACCTGGACCACAGATCAAAGCAGACACAGGTCTTTGAGAAGCTTCCAGGCAGCTTGTTACCTCTACGACTCCTGATTTGAAGAGGGAAGCTGGGAGAGAAAGAATGCACAGATGTATTCAGAGAATCGGTTCTCTTTGAACTCGTGGAGAAACCCAAATCCCAACACCTGAGCCTCCGCTTACAGATTAATGCTGCATCTTGATCTCTGGTCTCAGAGTACCAAAGACAGGATGAAACCCACAGCCTTCTACTCAGATAAGAAATCACACGATCTTAATCCCAAAGTACTCTGTCTAATTCAGAGTGGTGTCAGACAGAAAATGCCATTTACAGCTGATTCTTATGATGATTTCTCGCTCTTGTGTAGAGATCGTGTGCTCAGAGATGAGCATGGAAATCCAGTAAACTCAGTTATGATTTGTGCTCATCTTGTAGACTTTCTGTTTGATTAAAAATGAAAAGTGGGCAATAATGTTTTTTGTCTTTGTGTGTCTGCATTTGTCTGTTACCAAAATATCTCATGAGCCTCTGGCCAGATTTTAATGAAACTCTCAGAAAGTAATCATTGGATGCCGTATCTACTTCTAGCACTACACTTTGTGCAAGATTTGTGCTTAAAAATAGTCATAGATGTTCTGTCAAATAGTTATCAATTATTAATACCTTATCAACCATGACATCAGTCATAGAGTATAGAAATTGAGCAGAAGTCTTCCTCCAAGCTAATCTATTGGTTAGCCAAACGAGGACCTGTTTTTGTTTGTTTGTTTTTTGTTTTTCAGGTTCATAAAACCGACATAACAGAACACTACATTAGCTAATATTAAACCACTACACTTTTGCGTGACACCTCTTGTCTGCTGCTGTTTTATCACAACAGCACGTGTGCAGCGACTCGCCACCAGTCAGTCCAAAGCAACAAAGCCTCTCAAATAAGAGGTGAAACTTCTTTATGAACCAAGAAAAGAAGTCCAGCTGCCTTCTATTCAATCACAGAGTCCAACTGCAATGGGTGAATGAGAATTCAGCTTTATGCAAGTGTCCATGAAAGTCTAAACAGCACATAAACTGTTTTCTATCACACTAAAGGGGTATAAATCAGCATACTTGTTGATAAAGATGGATAGATTAAAAGCCTAATTCTATTTGCCTTCAGTAGTTTGGATCAGTCTGGTTTGAGGTTTAAGTAGGTCTCAGTGAAGTAATTCAGTCTAGATTAACACAGTATTAAACACTCTTGAGTGACAAAGCTCTTGAACACTTCAGACATGTTAATGAGCCCCTTTAGGCGAATGTAGCATGAGGAGAGCCCAACGCTGAGTAAAGACCAGGGGCAGATTTGATTTCACTCCTTGGTTCCCATTCCTTACCTGCCATACTGCAGACTGAAGTTTGCTGTGAGGGGATTAAGTTGACCCTTCTGTATCTGAGCGAGAGGGCTTATAAATAATTTACACAATACTCAACAGTGTATAAGACTCGAGAAGAAGGGGTGAAAGTGGGCTACGATCACTCTGTGTTTTTATACAGGCAGTTTATCATAAAGTCCCAGCAGGCTCACAACAGCATTTCTTCACACCGACTCTGGTTTCTGTTTGACTCGGTTAGAATTCAGCTCACTAAGACGACTGCGAAGAAATGGAAAAATGCTCAAGGTTTCTGTGTGAAGATAAAATCTTAGTTGACTTGTTGTGCGGATGCTGAGTCAGCATTATTGTTTCTCTGATGCTAGTTTCTTCCGTATCTTATATGCAATCAAACTACTTCTGCATGCTTTGTGCAATTGTTATCAAAAAGTTCAGCTCAG
The DNA here is from genome assembly GCF_001649575.2 of Kryptolebias marmoratus. NCBI lineage: Eukaryota > Metazoa > Chordata > Actinopteri > Cyprinodontiformes > Rivulidae > Kryptolebias > Kryptolebias marmoratus. Next base: position 22,592,728 of record NC_051446.1, read on the forward strand.
TGGGAAAAACCGTGTTCTGACTTTTTGTAATTTGTATACTTTTCAAAGTTTTTACCCAACAGAAACAAACAGATCTTTTCAATTAAATCAACATTGTTTTCTTTGAAATCTTTTACAGCATACATGCTCTATTTTTTGTTATTTTCTGCCACTTTTAGCTTTTATCTACTGTTCTGATTCTTCTAGCTTCCAATCATCTCAATTCAGAATTTAGCTACACTTTTATTAATTTTAGCTCTGGTTAATGAATTGACCATTAAACAGTAGCCATTTTTGTGTTTTGGTAAAGTTGCTCAGCTATGGCAGCAATCTTGAATTGAGTTGACTCCAAAAGTTAATCAGATGTAGATGCACATACAGTCATTTCTTTCTGTGAGTTTCATTAACCCTCCCTTGGCCTTCCAGGTAAAATGATCTGAAGTTACCAGGACTTCTCTGCCTCTCTTCATCTCCCTCTCTCTTTTAAGAGCTTCAGGAGGGTTAAAACTCCTCCAGTGGCTCAGGAGATATTTTGCTAACAGACAGACAAAGGTACGCAGGCATACAGACACAGGCCTTCCATGGCAGTGGGAGATATACTGAACAGCTACATCTCTTAACTCCAACAGAGAAAAAAAAAGATCCTCTGTCAGTTTTGTTTTTAAAAGTGAGCCAAGTATTTCATTATTTATCCAAAAGGGAACACTGACAATGGGAGTTGTCAGTTAAGCCACCTAAACCTTTCAACAGTGTTCTTGCTGTTGAAGTTTCACTTCTTTCCTGAAGTTAAGTGAATTATTTTTAGCTTGATTTAAACCATCAAGCATAACTGAATTACAGCCTGCTCGGTGATTTCCCAGCGGAGCTTTCCATTTTGTCCACGCTGCACTCGCAGTACCACCCCTTGTGAGAGCTGTTGGAATTTACCCATAACATGTTTGAAATGCCTTCCACATAAATTAATTAAAAAAAAGAAAAAAAATAAACGTTTATGCAAATGCCGTTTGGATGCATAAAGCAGCTGTGTGTGCTGCGGTGGCTCCGCGGGCTGCAGCCCGGAAAGTCGAGAGGAGTCGGTATGTCCCGGTTGGTCTCTGCCAGAGAAGCACCAATCAGCAGAAACACACGGCTGTTTGTTTAGCAGGACCAGTGACGGTGGAAAGTATGGAGGAGATTTAGTGCAAAGAGATTTATTTTTCTGTGTAGCTTTAAAAAAAAACAAAAAAAAAACCTGAAAGGAGCAGATCTTTTTTGGAAAAATCTCTTCACTAGTTTTCCTCACTCCTTTCTTTCTTCTTTCATTTTCACTGAACAGCCATCTTTGCCTTCCCTCCCCCCCCCAAGGAAGGAGCCCCTCTTTGCTCGGCCACATTAAGCTCAGATCCGGGTGACACATTTGATCAGCGCAGCACGACGCTGACAGTTTAATCCTCATTCGTGTGGGCCACGACAACATTTGCCAGAGCAAAGCCCGAGGCTCCTTTTCATCTGATGACCCCTGCAAGAGTTCTGTTTATAATTTAGTCACAAGTGGTTTGACGTTCCACAGCCCACGGAGAGGACCGAATCAGGGAATTATTCATTCAAGGAGATGCTGCCTGTAAGCAGCAAACTTCTGAGCGTCCCATGATTCTCATTAAGTTGCACTCTTACACACATTCACATGCAGAGGAACACGGGGGTGAACTTTAGAGGATGAAGAGTCTGTCTCAGATAATGAGAGTGGAGGGGACGCTGACTCATTTGTAGTGCGACATTTGCTCATGTATCAGAATTTGTTTGACATTTCAACCTGTACACATAATAATTTTTTTCTATAATTTAAGTATTCAACAATAGTTTTATAATCAGATGACCACTGGTTGGAAGATCAGACTGTAAAGAAGTTAAAATCCTGTCCAGTAGTTGCAACTTCTAAATTTAATTAGAAGTAAGCGGTTTGGAAATGTCTAACAATTATTGAAAACTTATACATGCAGAATCAAGAAAGCAAGAAACTGTGATGTTTTAATAAATACATTTGTTATTAATTTTAGGGTTTCCCCTTCTAAATAAACTTCAAGTAGGCATTTGAAGTTCTGTAATTAGTTTGTCATCCTTCATTTAGTTAAAGCCTACTTTGGTTTTTAACTTGAAATGCATTAAAAGAAAAAAAAATCAAAGTTGAGTAAACTGTGATTGTTATTCATAATTAGATAATTAGACATAATTAAAGAATCAAAGTTACTCATTGCAAACTATGAAATCACACATAAAAAGGTTATCCTGAATTATATCAAAATGTGCAGTTTGAGTTTACTCCAGTAGTTTTCCAGGTTTGTTGATGTTCAGTTCTGAAATGCAGGTACACACTCAATGTAAACAAAGCCCATTTTATCTGTATAACATTTCTTTTTATTGCCGTTCTTTTTTCAATTATACAGTTTTTACAACAAATGTAAGCATTTTTATGTTTGAATTTTGGGTTTTCAGCTCGAACATGCAACATCTGCACTGGCACCTTTCGAAAAAATGCCTGAAGTTTTTAACTGTTAAGACAAAATGTCAAAGCAGTTTTTAGAATTAGTGGACATTTGACATAAACCTGACTGTTTGCCTGTGTCCTTATGTCCAGGTCCCCTCCCAGGCCCAGTCCAGGCAGCCTCCACTACTCAGACGAGGATGTGAGCACCAAGTACAATGATTTGATCCCTGCAGAGAGCAGCAGCCTGACGGAAAAACCCTCAGAAATCTCTGACTCACAGGTGCAGCGGCAATCCTACCTATACCCTGTGTCTCCTCTTCCCTCGATCCTGTCTGCATAGAGCAGCATTTGTTTCATTCTTCTGCCTGTCTGTGTGACACTATCATCTCCTGAATTCATCCTGAATTCAGCTTCACATTGTCAGCTGTGCTGCATATTTGGTCTGTTCTTGCTGCTCCTGATTATTTTTTATTTTGTATGTGTGTGTGTGTGTGTTTGTCAGTCACCTGAATGCATTCGGCCGGCAGAGGTCAGAAACTATAGCTATGGCTAATGCACAAGGACAGATGAGAGATTAATGACACTGCAGAGCAGTTTTTAGAAACCTGCGGGGAATGCCACTCAGCAAACATCCACCTGGAATCCAGGCCACTGCACTCAGTCACCGCTTGTTATGTAAGATGGCGAGGAGGGATTCAGTCTGAAAATATCATTGCAAAGCTACATATTTAACGTTTCCACTCCAGACGAACAGTCGATCCAAATTTCCTTTTCAGTGAGTCAGGTCAGGCTGATCTCAGTGGAAAACTACAGTATTTTATTGGCTTTTCTCTTTTTCTGTGGTAAAGCCTGGTCCCTGAAAGGCACTCATTGCAAAGTCACGAAGACCGGTAAAATAATAATAATCATAAGATAAAAAACAGAACCCCCACATTTTTTTTCTCAGGTCAGTGGTTTGTGTCCTTAAAAATTTGTGACCGGATGCAAACTACCACGTGGGTTTGTTTACCTACAGAAAAGTGACTGAAAGGTTAAAAAAACAATGTGTTGTCAATGAAAGAGACATTGGAAATCAAAAAGTCTAGTATTTTTGATGTATTGATATATATTTACCTTCAGAATTGTGAAGTAAAGTTTACATTATATAGTTCTGGAAAACAGTTTTTATGTTATAGTTCAGAATTTGCAATGAGTACATTTAAATATTGTATATAATTGTGAATTGAGGTTTTGAGTTTATTAGGTTTTCACAGCAAATGGTTGACGTATTTAGTAGTTAGATCACTGGCAATTAATGCTGAAAAGTCTGATTTGTGGCCTCAGACTGCTTTTGCCCAGTAAAATCAATATTTTGTACTTTTCTCTCTGTTGTGTATTGATCAGAATACTTGTCACCCTGAGTTTTGCTTTTTCCACTCCTGTGTTTCCTGGTTAATGCTCATTCTTTTATCCAAGTGCTTATAAACCTCCTAAATATGCTGTTACTGTTTTGATACAAATCTCTTTCTAATGCTGGACGCCATGTGAGGTTTATATGACAACAGAAATGGCTCCTTAAGACCTTTACTTTCAGCCTTTCCTCATTTAGGACTTTCATTTCTCAAATTATCTTTGAACACGTCTCAGATAAACACGTCTCTGATGTCACTTCTGCAGCCAGGCATCTCTCTTTGCCCGGCCTTATCGGATCACAAGTCCTGTTTCCAGATCAAATGAAAATCTTTTAACAATGAATTGTTCCAGACAGGACCTTTCACTGCACCATAACATTCCCTCAAACGAAGCGTTTTGATATTTCATCATCTGTCTGACATATCTGCCATTCGTACTTCAGCGTTGTCATGCGTGGCCCTAACGCAGCGGGATGATGACACCTGTCTGGTGCTGCGCTTCACAATGAAGGGCTTGACGTTTGTTTCTGATTGGCTGAACCTCACAGAGCTCTGCCTGTTACCCCAGGGCTGCTGCCGTGCCCCTGTCAGGCTTCCACATCAGCACCTACTGGCGCTTTGGAAGTCCAGGAATGCTTTTTGAAGTTTTATTGAACGGATAACTCTAAGCTATCTGTACGACACCATGCTGTCTGTCCCCTTTAATCCCCGGGGCCTTCCTCAGCAGGTATAAGTTGACTATTGTGCTCCTCGTCACGAGGAGATTTGGAAGAAGCTAACATTGACTTGGCAGGGCAACAATGCCAACATTACTGCTCTGCTACCCTGCAGGTAGAAGCCTATTGACTTCTTTTTTCTGTTTCTTTCTTTTTGTCATTTTCCAAGGCTGGCTGTGTGGCTTTTGTGTGTCATTTAAGGCTGAAACTAGTCGAAGACGGATGATCTCATCTCTGAGTCAGAGATGGATTGGAGATTATTCTCTCTCTGCTGAGCAGCATTCCATGGGAGAGAAATGAAAGTGTCTGTTTTCTCTCACATACCTTTTTTTCCCCCCTCTGCCTCCATCGGTCTTTCACTTCCTCCACCCTCCTGCTGCCTCTCTCACAGACTGCTGCAGCTTCACTGGTTATAACTTAACGGGGAATAGTTTCTGTTCTGTTTGGATTGTCACAAGAAATAAAATCGCAATTTGATTGGACAGTTTTATGCATGATGTCATAGCTTCAAATGGACCAAAGTTGCAACCTCTCGTAAATAAGACTTTATCTTTGTAATCTGTTTGTACTGTATGTGCAAGTCTTCACTCATAATTTAGGAATAATAAAGTTTTGGAGGATGCCAAATAAAACTAGCTCCTAACATAGTTGTAAATACAGATTATAAAAGAGAAACAGGAGTTTACTGTTAATGCCAAAGCAGAACCAATGTGCTCAAATCTCAAATCTTTTTTTTATATTATTTGTTCTGATGAAGCAACAGAAACAATTATTGACATGGGCAGCAGTAGCTCAGGAGGTAGGGGTTTGTCCTGTAATCGGAGGGTTGCTGGTTCAAGCCCCCGCTCCGGCTGTCTCAGCCGTTGTGTCCTTGGGCAAGACACTTCACCCGCCTTGCCTACTGGTGGTGGTCAGAGGGCTCGGTGGCGCCGGTGTGATGGCAGCCTCACCTCTGTCAGCCCGCCCCAGGGCAGCTGTGGCTACAATGTAGCTTACCACCATCAGTGTGTGAATGTGTGGATGAATGGGTGAATGATTGTAGTGTAAAGCGCTTTGGGCTTTGGCTTTCGGCTTTGGGCGCCTTGGACTAGATAAAGTGCTATATAAGTGCAAGCCATTTACCAGCCATTTACCATTTACCAATTATGATGTGAACAGGATCATCTGTGGTGACTTACATTACATCCCTGCATGTAGCTGACCTTCACCCACTGAGCATTACAGTAATAAATAAAACAAAACCTTCCCTTTCCTATTCCTCTTTATTAGTTTGCATAGATAATTATGGAATGCCATTTTGGTCAATAATCAATAAACAGATAAATGAAAAAAGGCTATAAGACAGATATTCATGGCTGTAAAATAAATGCTGCCATCAATGACTTAAATAACAATCTGAAAATTAAATTAGGAACTAAAGTAAAACAAGTAAGGAAAATATTTAAAAAAATAAATGTTTTAATTATTAAAACATGTACTTTAAATGACTACATTTTATATAGTGCAAGGGTGTTTTATATCCCACTTTTTTTGATTTACTTAATCAAGGAGGATTTTATTCCCTAGTGCTTTTTGTTTTCTGACAGTGTTAAATAAGTAAAGTTCCATGAAGTTTATAAAATTTTATTAGAAATAAACAATTGAGGACACCTTTTTTTATTTATTTAATGGAGAAAGATACAAAAACACATCTCACTCTCATTATATGATGTTTAAAACCTGTTTGTTTGTACCCAAAAAGCAAAGTGTTGCAGTAAAGACTCAGATTCTGATATGTAACGTTGTGAGTTGTTTGTTGTTGTGTAGAAGACAACATTTATGCGTCACAATAGTAAATCCTAATCATTTTAATATATTAATTTCCATTTTTTAAACCATATTGTGTAGTTTTGATACCTTTTCTTTTTTTAAAGCCACATCTTAAATAATTCTGAGTGAATTAGTTCAGAAAACATTTTTTTATTCTTTTTTTTATGCGACTGCTACCTTCCCCACTGTGAACCAATGTAGTTATTGCATTATTTTTCACTGAAACTATTGAAAAATATGTACTATGAGTGTGCTGGGCCCCTCCAGCCCCACACTGTTGGCTGTGTCTGTGGGGACCCCCCTCTGTGTTCACTTCATCAAGGAGACAGCCATAAGCAGCTGACCCTCCCTTCCTTCTTGTTTTATTTATAATAATCCATAACTAAAGGACAAAAGCCTGACCCACTCTCTGGTATCTGGGCATGCATTAGTTTTTGGGGGGGATGGGCACAGCGGCTCCTCATTGAATTTTCACTCATGTGAGTGTTCTTATTTATCCAACTTTAGAACACTGGTCCTAACAGCATCTTTAGACGTAGCAGCTTCTAACTCTGAGGGGATAAAATATGTGAGTTTCAGCAGGCAGAGGTCAGAGGTCTTTGAGATAGGTCGTCTAATCACAAGACTTGGCCACTGATAATCAACATTTAATCAACAAATGGGATTAAAATGAACATCCATCTTCTCTTGTTTTCTTCCCTGACATTTTTCTTCTGTTTACATTATTAGCCACGATAAGCAGGAACAAATTTATCATGCTGATCATAAATAAACTGCTGTCAAGTGGTTTCATGAGTTAATTGTGTTGATTTCTTAATCTCTTTCACTGCCTAATTTAACGTCAAAATGATGAAAAAAATGTTAAATAATTAACACTGGCTGCCTGCTATGTGTCTGTCTCACACATTTCATTGCATAAATAAGACTGTTGCTCCCTTGAGGCTGAGGTGCAATGCTGCATTTCATGCCCAAAGTCTGCTGCTTTCACAGCATTCAGCTGCAGTAATTGGCTTGTAATGAGCTGGAATAAGGAGCTGTATCACCCGCCGTGATGCCCCAGAGGCAAATCGTTAAGCATCTTTACTTTGGGTTCCTCAGTTGGATCCTTGAGTTATTAATGTTGGTGGTGAATCAAAAGTAAAAGTAAAAATTATTGGAGTGGTGTTTATTTTACGTAGAGCATGTTGGAGTCAGATCATCTGTTGCGAACACTTCATGGCTGACCTGGAGGGCACACATACTCTCTTTTAACTCTCCCTTTCTACAAGTGAATTGTTTTTTTTTTAATGCCTCAGTGCCATTGAGGTAGTATCTCACTGGACTGTGACTGCTGGCAACTAGTTGGCAAACAGACTGCAATAGAAAATTTGCCAATTTTCTCGCAATTTTGAGTCACCAACTATTCTCCAACAGTGGCCGCCCAGTGAGATACTACCTTTACCGTGGTGGAAAACTGCTCAATGTCTCCTGGGAAACACACTAGTTTGAATGCTTTTTCAAATTTTGTTACTCTTTAGTTACCAATGGTCAACAAACACACAACATTTGGTTTATTTTTTTATTCAGAAGAAAGACAATTTAAAAAAACTAGCTGAAGTAAAGTGGTTTGAACAGTGTCTGCCATTGATTATGTTGTGGCAAAAAGAGAAAATGAGTGCGATCTAGATTGATTAAATTTGTTTAAAAACAAAAAAAAATCAAAAGTATAGCCTTCATTCTTATAAATCAACATGAGTATCGTCTGTTTAGAGATTTATAAACTCCACTGACATGTTTGGGGGATAAAAGCTGTTTGACTACAGGGAACTGGATCGTTTTGAGGGAAATCTGAGACCACCACCATATGCATCACATATGTGCAGCAGTTTCAAGTGCATGCCGAACGTTTTGTGTCTGTATGGGGAAAAAAAATGGTTTAAGACAATCAAAGCAGGCCTGGGAGAGCAAAGAACTTCTGAAACATTTCAGCAGATTACTATTCTGAGCAGAACTGCCCTTTGTTGTTTTACTTTTGTAATACACCTTATGCATGACCAACGCTGCCCCTTTGGGAAAATTATTCAGTGACACTTTTGGCAAAGACAGTTGAGTGTGCGTTCATTGTGGCCAGGTGATTAATCACAGCCTCGCTGGCCAACTGGCTGAAGGCTTTCATGGTAATTAAATAGCCATGAGCAAACCTTAGTATGTGTTCAGTGATCACGTTTTCCTTTTGTTCTAGGCATAGAACGGTTCCTGACACAAATCCAATTGTGTTAGTGGTGTTAAAACATGAAGTAAACCAACTTTTTTTGCTTTTGACTGGACTCCTAAAATCAGAGTGTCTGTGGAATCACAATGTTTTTATCTTTGGTTAATATTTTACACATTTCAGACAAAATGGCGCAAAGCGTCTATGCATACATGCATCGATGAATTTACAGTTCTGTGGAAATGTCACCTTTTGTTTCTTAACATTTTTCTAAAGCAGTTAGTCTCTTCTACGCTTTAAGAAATGTAGGTAAAGTCTGTTTTTTTTTAAACCAAAATATAAAGAACTGAAGGGTGTTACGACTTTTGCACAGGTGTGATCATCATCATCATGACCCGGCTATTTTATTCATTTTATGAAAGTGATGTACTGTAAAACCCATTGTTTTGTTCACCCGTAGGAGGCGCTGGTGTTTTCATATGGGACAGGTGGCCTACATACACTTCCACTGCATTTGGTGAGGTTCCTGTGGCTGCCTGCTTTGAATGTTTGTAGCTTTCTAGGTGAATGGCTCCAAAGTGGTCTCCATCCAGTCCTTAACCCCAGATTCTCATTATATTGTGGGTTTAATGTGGTACTCGTCACTATGCAACACCAAATCCTGTATTTCTGGGGTGGTGTGGATACAAAGAGCTTCAGTCCTGAACGATTTACTGACTGGTTAAAGTCCTAAAGATAAACCAAACGTTGTCATGTTGTATTGATGGTCTGTCTTTTGTGCACGTTTAAGTAATCAGCCATCCAGTCATGCTTTGATCATCTTTGACCATTTTGTCCACGTGTACTTGTGCTGTTTTGTAAAATAGATTTGTGTGCATGTGTGTTTGTTGTTTAGAAAGGGATGAGTGAGTTGATGACTAGGAGTGACTCAGTAACGTCATTTTCTTTTATAGCATCAACATCTTTTAGTTTTCGATGTGCAGTAGTAAAACATACTAACTCCAGAAACTGGCGTTTCTTTGTTTTCTTTCAGGGCAGCGACAGTGAATATGAGGTCGACCCGAATCGACAGAAGACCCACTCCTTTGTCAACCACTACATAAGCGACCCCACCTACTACAATTCCTGGCGCCGCCAGCAGAAAGGAATCTCCCGAGCTCAGGCCTACAGCTACACCGAGTCCGAGTCGGGAGACCCGGAGCACTGTGCCCCACCACCTCTGCCCCCTCTTCCTCCACTTCCACCGCAGCTCAGCTCGCCCAGTCCTCAGCCGCAACAAGCCCAGGGTCAACCCCAGGGTCAAGGCAGCCTGTTCAGGCCTAAAGGAAGCCGGACTCCCACTCCCTCCCAGCAGAGCTCCAACCCCCCCAGCCAGCACAGCACCCTGTACAGGCCCCCGAGCAGCCTAGCCCCTGGGTCCCGGGCCCCTATAGCCGGCTTCTCCTCCTTTGTGTGAAAAATGCTGAAAAAAACAGAAACTTCTGGAACTTGTGTTGAAGAACAACATAGCATTGGCTAATGCAAAATCAGCTCAATTGAATCAATCACTTCTCTCTCTCTCTTCTCATTATGTTTCTTTTCTTTATTTCATGGTGTTTCTTTTTGTTTTTTGTTTTTGTTGCCTGAATATATGCAGAAAAACAGACTTTTTAGAGCACTTTTTTGTCTGTCTGGAAATGTGCCAGTGTAGACCCATTTTTTTCTTTCACACAGGTTGATAGAATGTCTACAACATCTATTCTCTTTAGTTTTAAACTGCTTGCATGACTTTTGCTTATCATTTATTGCCTTCTTTTTTTGTTCCTTGTAGGATGCACATTCATCAGTAATCTCTGTACAAAGCCACAATTTTTTAAAAACAGAAAACATTTACAAATATACATATATATACAGCATATATATATAGTAGACACACCTAGAAGACTAAATCAAGTCTGTGGAAACGACATCAATGGAGACTCATGATGGAGCCATACTGTGGAAGTGAAAATACAAGTTTTCGCTCGGATAAACAAAAGATAAAAGCTGGAACTTTCGCCAAATTGGAGAAATTTTCTTGTTTTGACCAGAAAAGTTTTAAATGAACATTGAAGAAACAGTTCTGCATTTCCATGGGAACAACTCTTTGGTCCGATGGCACAGAAATGCATTCAGACAGCATTTTGCTGTAATTGGTCAGTAACTGTGCTGTGCCCGAAGGACCCTGCAGATATATGAAATGAGTGTATATCTGTTTAATGAAAGTGTTTAAGTCTTTCTTGTGAGTGTGTTACTGTGGAACAAAGCTGCCTTGTTAAAGAAACACTTATTTATGAAACATGGCACCAGTTGTGACTGAACTACTTACGGTGCCCTGGACTGTGGCATCTCAACAGCCCCGCACTACGAGAGCCTTCTTTTATTTCTGACAGATGTGGGGCTGTGGATTTTATTTGCATACGCAACCCATATTTCATATTTCGCCCTTCGCTGGCTCACGTATAAACACATCAGTCTAATTCTACTGAAATGCTTTGAAACCCAGCCTACGAAGTGTCGGGGACTGTCACAATCGCGGAGAGCTGCTGGATCTGCTTAAGTGAAATTTTTGTTAAAACAATTTGCATTTTTATTTCCCTTCCCCGTTGTGATAACTCCCCTCTGCCACTGATCACTATCACTGGGCAGCACTGAGCCTGTGCCAAGAGATGATGTCATCAAATTGCCTCACCTTGCTCCCTTTTGTGTAATCAACCACTCTGTGTGACTGTGCACTCCCATACGCTACAGCGCGTGTGTGTGCATGCGTGTGTGTGTGTGCGTGATTACGCTACTCGTGTGTAAGCTTTACAGATCATTCACTGTATGTCTGTGTATAAAGAGATTGTCCTGCAGCAACTTTAAGCCTGCCTGGAGTTTCGCCACAGGCGGTTGGCAATGTCCAGCCACCTGGCAGGCGCACTCACAACGCTATAGTGAAGACTCAGTGGTGTGTTCTTAGCTTTCATAGCTTAAAAAGAGAGGAAAAAAAAAATGCCATCTACGTTTTCCTTTCCTTCCTTCCTTTTTTTTTTTTTTTTGTATGTGGGGTGATTTCATTGTACGCAAAAAACGCTTATCATGCAGAATCTGAATGAATATGTTATCACAGTACATTTCTGAAATAAATTATTTTTCAATGTTATTGGTTCTGGTTCTCAGTGGGAAACTTTAGAAGTCAAAAGGGAGGAAGAAAAACCTGAACATGAACTTTAGGAACATTCTGCTTGGAAGTGTTTTTCATTTGAGAAATGCTGAAGGTAGTATCTCACTGGGCTGCAACTGTTGGAGGCTAATTGGAGACTCAGAATTGTAAGAAATTAGGCAAATTTTCAGTTGCAGTCTCACCGAATTGTGAGTGTTTGCAACCAAACAATCAGCAAACCATGTGGCTGTGTCTTGTACTTACCTCGCGGCCCTTCTACATTTATGATCTACTGGAGTACACTTAATAGGCAGATAATTATCCATCTTTGGCTTGGTTAAACCTGGACATTTAGCCTTTAATGTTTTCTGTCATATAAGTAGCATCTCCCTCCAGAATGTCTTGTGACATACAACATGCATGGTGGTCCTCAACTTCCTCATTTGAGTCGCAGAGGTGCGTGGTCCTCCTGTCACTTGAGTTTTGAACATATTCAAAAGATTTGTGTGACAAATCTTTCTCTCAAAATAGAGTTGACAAAAGCATCTCAAGCCTACCTGAATTTTGTTGCCAGCCTCTCTAATCTGTCTTAAGAGCAACTAATGCTGTTGTTTGACACCTGCATGGGAAAACATCCAAGGCAAATGTCCAGGTCTAAAAACCACACTGATGATAAATAATTATTAAAAAACTGTTCCAAATCTGCTTACCTTCTTTTCAAAGGTGTACTACAGCACAATAAATCATGAATGTAGTAGTGTCTGCCATGGTGGGCACAGTGTGGAAAAAGGTAGACAACAAAATGTGCTCAGCCAAGAATGCAGTTCTGGAACCCGTGCTCACAGAATTAAGTCATGATTTTGAAAAAATAGCCTTTCAGAAAGTAGCCACACAGCTTGTTGGTCATTTGGTTACACCCAATTCAGTGAGACTGCAACGGAAATATAAATATTTCCTCACAATTTTTCTGCAGCTTTGAGTTGCCAACTAGTTTCCAACAATTGCAGCTGAACCAGATACCACCTTTAGGTTTATGTTTGCATTTGTCAGCCTCAAGAAGAAAAACCTGTGAGCGGGTGCTGTTTCAGCTGTGTCATACTGTTTAGCAATATTATTTTCAATAACTTTTCTTTATTTTTACTGTTCACAAAGAAAACAGCAGTGACTGCAGCACATGTCAAGCGCCAGGACAAATGGCAACTTCAGGATGTCATCACAGCTTGCTAAACTTACAGAAGCTGCTTTAAATTCTGTTTTAATGGTATCATCTTGAGATAATGTTCCTTTTCTTGAGACAATTGGATATTTAATTGTTGTGACATCAAAAAGCAATTTTTTTTCATAACTGTAAATTATTTCAAAATCACAAACAAAAGCGGTGTTGCTTCATCGGAAATCAGGAAATGTAACAACACGGACCAGTGTATTACCGGAACAGATCACCTCCGTCATGACAGCAATACTGAATGATGAAACTGGGTGTAACACAAAAACCAATCATTTTTCCACAGTAAACATTGCTCGTCTTGAGGTAACAATAGTCAACTTGTGATCTTGAGAAAATCACATCAAGTTTAAAAATATCAGGTACAGCCTTCTCCTGATTAAAGGTTTGGTGCTAATTCTACTTTCATCAATGCATTTTAAAATCAAAGTTTTTGTTCATAAACGTAAATAAATTATTTGCACAATTTGAGTTTTTAGACAGGATTCTCTGGTACTGATTTTATATGGTCAGTGAGGGGTTACAAAACTAGAACTTAAACTGGCCTTTTTTGCAAAACAAGAACAAGTCATATACTCAGAGTTATCTTAAAATATGTTTGTGCTTCTGCAGTGCCAGGATGTCTACATACAGTGAATGATTTCTGTGCACATGTAGAATCAGCCCAAGCCTAATTATCTGATGGCATTCCTCCTAACCTGAGTGTTACTCAAGGCAGCAGTAAATTGGCTCAGTGTGGATGATGTGAAATCCCGTTATCTGGTTAAAGCTGTCCCTCCTGACTTCTTCTGTGCTCCCAGATAACCACAATTTATTAGTTCATCACTTGTTTTTTTATCTAGCAAAACAACCTTATCTGTTGCTTTAGATCCCTCTGAATTCATATAAGGTAATATATGAGTTATGCTTTAGATAGTTGTATAAAAAAGAAGCTGAACACATACTTTTAAATTAAAAAAGCTAGCATTCTTTGAAGGACTGCATATTGTCTGCTGCCTTTCGTACCAGTTTCAGTCTAAGATTATCTTGTGTTGAGAAAAGACAGGGTTGTAGCCATCTTGATAAAACTTTAAAATAACATCATGTGCAATCTCTTGCAAGATGTGACTCTCAAAGTATGTGAATGTATGTATGTTAATGACTCTTAGCTACAACTACAACAAAATTTTAGCCAAATATCTGTAAAATTAACTGAATTATAGCCCTTTTTGTGTGTGTTTTTTCTTAAGGGCAGTTGGCTGTGGCAATTGAGCAGAATCTAAAAGTTAATCAGTAGTAGATGTACATCCACTGATTATTTTCTGTAAGCTGTATAAAAATGTTTCCAGTGTTTCGTTGTTTGCTAACAGCTAAACACATGAACATACAGGCAAAACATTATCGCCTGCATTCGTCTTTCAGCAGCGGGCAATAATCAAAGACACGTACAGTGTCAGATGCTGTTAGATCCTAATTGGATCACAGTCAGTCTGTTGATCCAAGGCTAACCCACTAAACACGTAAGCATGAGAAGAGAGGAGATTAGTTGGGACAGGATGAAACGGGGAATTGGAACGAGTGTGTCCAGAGAGCTAATCCTTTTTTTTTTCCCCATAAAAAAACACATGGGAAATTTCTCTCTGACAGTCGGATTGCAGACAGGAGGTATTTCAGTTGCCGAAATGTTCATTTTCGCTCCATTTTTCTCTCTCTACCCTTTTTGGGAATCAATGACAGCAAAAGAGTGGGCTGGTGGTCCCCGTTACAAAGGGAGCCCAGGGTACTAAACAGCCATGATGAGCTTTGAGAACCCCTCAGTTGGAATATTAAAGGATTCCGACAGAAGGTGTAGTTCAAAGGACTTTGAAGCCATGAATTTAATTGCCTCATTTGTCAGCTTCACTAAGGGCAGTTCGGGGATTTAAAGAGAATATACTGGCAGTTGTTGAAAGGATACCAATTTGAAAAATAGGATGTCGTCCCACCCCCACCCCCCACCCCCATGCCTCTCACGATTGCCTTTTTTTAATGTACTGTTTGTTGGAAGCTTAAATTGCTTCCTGACTAAATGTGCATTATGGGAAAATCACTGCAGCCATTTCAGGAGGTCTCTTTGCCCCAGTCAAGCTCTCTTTGCCCACTCTTCCTGCACTTTGGATGGAGTTTCCACTGTGAAAACTCATTCCGAGTTTTGAGACAACAAAAAATTGCAATATCAATTACAGAAAGCTGTATTCGGTCACAGTTTTGTTTTGACCTCAGTTGGCAGGTTAGAGAAGAAACTATGTCCAAATTTCTCTGTAGTATCTGCAGGCTGCATGAAGTGCACTGGACTCAAAACCACACAAGGAAGCAATAAATGAGCACGGTCCCACTTCAGGAAAATGAACCATCAAAGTGTTGTTTCTGCTTATATCTTTGCCAGAGTTTCCCCCAAAACTTTGCACCTCTAATTGGCTCATAAGATTCAGAATTATTTTTACAGATGAGAAAATTGTGCTTTGACAGAAACGTGGGTGTTTTTTAAAGCAACATGAGTTGAGCTGAAGTTCACACCTGAATACCAGATTGTTTTAACCACTCAGGCACATGGTAGTTTCTATATGGCCTCAACATGTCACACAGCAGACATTGGATATTTGAATGTATCCTGTAAATTCTCAGTAATAATTAGAGAGTGAAGCACCATGTCTTCCCTAATTAGATTTAAGGCTATTATGAGTTCATAAAAATAATTATGGTTGGACCTTTAATTTGTAAGAAATACAATTACATCTTTAATAGTATGGAAACGTCTTATTTGCCTGTGAAATTTAATATCTTTATAACTACAGAGCATAAAAAACTGAGTTTATCTACTCCCAATCTGGTTCTTTTTCTTAATGTTTTGGATATCTTTCAACATATTATCACCAGCACATTTTAAAGCTCTTTGAGGCATAATATTTATTCCACACAAAAATAACTATGAAAATGTGTTTTTATTATTGAATGCATTCCCATAGAGACTATAAGTCATTGTATATTTGTATATTAGATTTTAAAGCCCATACCCAGCTTTTGGCTGCAGACATCTTGGCTCTATGAAGTTTCTTCTCCATCTCTGCGGACTAATGCAAATAAATCTCATCTAGCTTCAAAAACACCAAATTAGCAGTGGGCAATTATCAAATCAGAAATTTTAAAATGGTTTAAGAGCTATGTTACTATTATTATTTCCCCTTTTTATCAACCTGTTGCCAAAGGCAAGGTTGATATTTTTGTCCGTGTGTGTGTTTGTAGCATTAGAACAGTCAAATGAATCTCATGAACCAGTGAAAAAAATTGAAAGAAACTCTTTAAAAAGTAATCATTAAATTTGCTTAGATTTACAGCTGAATAACTTTTGAAATCAACCTCATTTAAGGAGGCCGCCACAGTTAAGTGAACTTAGCAAACCCAAAAATAGATATAACTCAGCATATTCAACTGAGCTAAAATTTGGTGTAGTAGCTGAGAGTCATTCCTAACAGATATCTGAGTCCTAAATGATTGCACAAAATCTGTTTTTTCAAACTTTGACTTCTACTACTAGAGTCAACTCTGTCTGCCTGTTAAAATTTCTCATCCATCTTCTACTGCATCTTCTATTACATCTTGGGAGATCTCATAATATTGTGTGGGATGGTGCCATTTACATGGTTTGACCAAATCAGCTATAACTCTGCCCCTTCCAGAACTCTTAGAAAATATGCATTCCTCCAAATAATGCTAGACTTTAATTTATATAAATTATGGTAGTGTTTATATTGGTTGTATTCAGCTCATATTAAGAACAAGACTTTTTGTAGCCACTCTTGTTTCGATTTTCAACACTGGAGAGAAAAGGTAGCTACTGGTTGTAGTAAAACAAATTTCAAAATGTGAAGCTGTTTTTTAAGATTCTTTTCACTTGTCCTGGTGTGTGTGTGTTTTTTTCTTCTATAAGCTGTTTAAGGATCTTTATCACAACTTATTTGTCTTTACCAACTGCCCAGGTAGCCCCCACCAAGTTGAGGTCCATTGTTGTGCGTTGTGGATAAATAGGACACTGGCCCTTTAAATCGCAGCAGGGGGCGGAGCTCTCCGGCGCGTGAGTGGAGGGAGGGGGGAGGGCCGCAGGCTTTGTGAGCCACACAGATACAAAGTAAACGGACGCTGGGACACAAGCACGGGACTCAGCCTTAACCCCGCTGTCTTTCTTCCTCTGGGAAAACTAATTTTTAATTTATTATTTTTAAGACGCTGCTTGCTCCAGTTTTACGCGTTCAAAGAGAAAAGTTGAGTGGAATACAGCCCGGAACTTCCGAGTCGTTTGGACCTCAACGAAAGGTAACTTTATTTCACGTTTGACTAATTGTTGTGGGGTTCAGCTGCGTAGCAACGTTTGGTTGGTCTCCTTCCAATTTAGGGGTTGGTTTGGGTTTTTTTACGTCGAGAGATGACTTCTAGCTGCGGTTTGTGTGTTTTTATATGGTCCTTAAAGTTCTGGGTGAAGTCAGGAGTAGGTTGAATTGAACCCAACGGTGTGAAATCTGCATCTCATTTGAATGCCAAATATCCCTGTGGACAATCAGCTCCTGGTTGTCCCATATGTGGGTGGGGGGGGGGTGGGGTAAACAATGAGCCCTCTGGCGTCCTGTCTCCCTTGTGTCCTCCATCCATCAGTCTGGCTAGCGAGGACTGGAAAGTTCAGTTCTGGGCCAAAAAAAAAAAAAATTGCTCCCAAGTTTCTTTCTGAAGATTTTGTTACTGTTGGTTTGTCTGATGTGGAGCCACGCATTTTCATTATGTCTATAGGAAAAAAGGTTTTTGGAAATTTATACTTCTGAACCATTCAGCCCTTTTATTATTTCCATATCAGGAAATCGTTATAAGAAATGCAGCCTTTCATGCCAGAGTTTGAGCAAAGTTTTCTTATGTTAATAAATGAGAGGTCTAGCTATTTTAATGAAACCTTGGTGCTTGGAGTATTTGTTGTGAATAACTCTCAGCTACTACCACACTGATTTTCAGCCCAATGTCTGCAAATTTGACTGAGTTGTAGCCATTTTTGTCAAAGTTAAGGTCGGCTAGCTGTTGTGGTCATCTTAAATTTGGTTAGTTATTCAGTTGTACAGCAAATAATTACTTTCTTAAAAATTAGTTGAAAACCATCCTGTGGTCAATGACATATTTTGCTAACAGACTAATGTCAAGGTTTGAAGCGAAAGTGTTGTGACAATGCTCAGCAAATTTTAGCTCAATAGTTGTAAAATTGACTGATTTATAGTAGTTTTTGTTTGCTCAGATTCCATAGACTTCAATCATTTTTGCTAACCATACAGACCCAGGCAAAAACATTATCGCTCCACCTTAGGATTGTAGTAAAATAGGCCTATTTTTCACATTTGAGATCCTTCTTAAGTGTGTGTGTGTCCACAAACATCTGGACCAGCTTGCTTTAAAGTGACTAATAACTTTGTTTTTAAGCTTGTAGAGTCTCAGTAGTTGGAACTGGGCCAAATAGTCTGAAATAATGTGTCCCAAATAACTATTTTCAGCTACAGGACAGGATATGATTTATTCAGAGCAGGGGCAGATGGATTTCTGAACATCAGTTCTCTTCATGGAAAGTTATGTAACTTTAATATTCAGCAGTGGGATCACAGTTACAAGTCAAAGCTCAGTGAAATCCCTGGGAATCAACTTTTTTTTTATTCCCTCACAAATTTGTCTCATCCTGGATTATGTGTGGGGGATTTTTCTGTTTGTTTTTAAAACCAACACCTGCCTCCTACGGTTGTCACGCCTGATAAGATGGATTATTTACACAACAGTGGCAATAGCAATTTTATTTATACAGCAATTTTCGTTACACATAAACTCAAAGTAGCCTCTCCATCATGATGTAATTGAAAGCAGTATAGTGTGTGCTTGACTTTAACTGCGCTGACCGTAAAGTTTGCAGGTCCGTTTTATAACACGGTTTCATTATTGCCCCACTCTTCACCAGTAGTCACCTCTTTATTCTTATTGAACTGTCTCTGTAGACAATAGTCGGACGTATAGATCAGTGGGCTTAGCACTGGTCTTGTCTTTACACAGCTGTTGCCCTTTGACCCTTTCTTGCACACAAACATCTAACCACACCCTAACAGCAGGCCTAAGGTTAGTCAGTACTTGTCATTTGGTTTGATGAATCATTTTTGTTTAAAAACAACAAGGAAACTGGAAAATAGGCCCACTTTTTGAACCTTAAGAGCGGCAGAGCCTCTTTTTCTAGTCAGTGGCATCGGTGCTGAATTACTGGACGCACACAAGGCTTTTTAACTATAAGGCTCCTTACGAGCGGCCAGGCAAACATCTCTCGCCACAAAGATCTGTTGGGTCAGAGGGGGGAGTACATCTGTGTGTCATCTCTGACTGTGCGTTTTGTGCAGCGGAGGCTGTTTGAGTTTGCTCAGTTGCGTCGTGACGAAGCTGGCTCCCTTCCCAGCTCTAACTGAGCTGAGGTCATTGCAGTTTTATATTGGAAGGAGGGCGTGCAGTCGTGGGGGGTTGGGTACAAGCAGTCAGACTCATGGACACGGTAACTTCAGGCGGTTTCTCATGCCAGGGGAGCTCATTTCCTTCTGAACAGCTCTGCAGTGGTGTTAACTGCGTTTCTGGAATCTTTACTGCATGACCGCTCTGTGTATGTGTGATTAAAATTTGATTGTATTTACACTCGATAGGGAGTATAAGTAAAGTCAGGTGTGACTACTCCAATGTAGAATATATTTTTGGTGCCTCTCATTTTTCAGAAAATGTCTATGTAAATTGTTGCCACCTTTAGTCTCAGCTCTATTGGAAACCAACGGCTAATGATGGGAAGTGGTTTTGCCGTTTGGTCTTCTTTGTGGCTTTGATGCGATTACACTGCCTGAACAAAAGCTAAAATGTTCTTTGTGATTATTTGCTTCCATAGTTCAAAAGTGACTGTGTATAAGCAAGAATAGTGTTTTCAGATTTGCATAAACTGAGCAGTTTGCCCGGAGCAAATGTTCTTGTTTTGTCAGGACTATGAATGAAAATATTATGCATTTAAATTTTAGCAAATTTGCCAGTACCCTAAAACTTTAGGTGTTTTATTATTATTATTATTATTATTATTATTATTATTATTATTATTATTATTATTATTATTATTATTATTATTATTATATTAGATGTGAAAGATGTGTTATTTGTGGTGAAGTCCCCACAGACAGTTTTGTCTCAGACAATTACAGGATTCACCCCACCTTTAATGAAAGTACTGAGGTTTTTTTTTTGGACTTCTGAGGAAAAAAAACATGGAGAATGTTTGAGTTAACCTCTGAACAGCATTACGTGCATGTCCTCAAGTCTTTTTGACGTCTGCCATCAAATGTACCCAGTTGTGACCTTTAATGTTAGAACAAAATTGTTTCTCCTTGGAAACTCGTCACTCATTACATACGTCATTTCTGTCTGATGTAAATGGGTCTAATGGGCAGTTATCCAAATATTTAGGCTGTGTGGCAAAACAACATAAAGGTAAAATGTATTTAGAGAACATCCGTTCATCTTCTATACTGTCCCATTTTACAGTATTACATTAAATCATGTCTGTTTTTAAGGGACAAGTTCACTTTTCCTTTCTGTAACAACCCAACCCGACAATCAGTTGCTTACATCTACGTCTGTTTTGGTTTCCATCAGTGTGGCATCGTTGTAGAGAGATAACCTGTTTGGCAGGATTAGTTTCTTGTGAGGTGTTATAAAGCTAAACAAGGTGAGAGCTTTGTCCTGAAAACATCATTGGTTTGATGCTACAACTCGGAAACATTTGCATGTTTTAGAATAATTGATTGTCCAATAAAAAGATGTGCTACGTGTTTGTGTACCACAACACTGTCAGTTTAACTATTTGTCAGTGGTGTTTTATGTTGTTAAACCAGTCTGATGAGCAGGTCTGACGTAAAGCAGGTGTTTCAGAGTCTCCTCTGCGTCTGAAATTCTCTGGAGGAGCGTCACAAAACAAATGGGTCAATTAAATGATGGCACACCTGTCCAGCTCTCACCTCACCTCTTGGAATCTTTCATTCTACTGCAAGATCACAAAACATATTTTTGAACACGTCATAGTTTTACAGCTGGTATTTTGACTTGCTAATTAAGACTTTATATGGTAATACCGGTTTCACTGAGGTAAGAGGAAACTGAAGTAGGCCTGAGTCTTGTTCTTTGAGATGTTTGCAGTTGTGTTACTACAAAAGTCAGTTTGTAGAGAAGGAATTTAGCAAGCCTCTCACAGCTTCATTCCAACATCTGCAGGGTGTCCAGAAGAACATTTTCTTTGTTGAAACTCACTCAGTCCAGTCTTGTAAACCCAGCATGAAACCAAAGTAGTGTATAATCTGAACTGCGTAAATAAATGTCTTTGTTTCATATTGAAACTCTTACATTAGCCTCAGCAGCACTTACCTTGACCTTTAAAAAAAAATACAAAGTTAAGCATTAACATGTATAACTGCAGTAAGTTCCCTTCTTCACCCCTTCATACATTCTACTGGGTTTAACATGATGATATGTTGTGTGATGTATTTCCTGCTGCATCATTAAGGAAGTAAGACCATTTAATTTATGAAGTGTTTCTTTAAAGGCTAGGCTAGGTTACAAAGTGCTTCACAGAAAATACCTGCAGTATTAACAACAATAGAACAAGACTAAC
The DNA here is from genome assembly GCF_001649575.2 of Kryptolebias marmoratus. Classification (NCBI taxonomy): domain Eukaryota; kingdom Metazoa; phylum Chordata; class Actinopteri; order Cyprinodontiformes; family Rivulidae; genus Kryptolebias; species Kryptolebias marmoratus. The sequence continues at coordinate 22,614,379 of NC_051446.1, forward strand.
AATGGCTTTAAAACAGGTTGTTCGAGCACAAAAACACTTTTGAAAAGAGGTGGGTTGTCAGCTGTGGTTTAAAGCTGCCATCGTGAGTCCAGAGGAAAACTCTTCCAGTCTGAGACCCAGGACGCCAAACTCTGTCCACTTGTGTTTTCAGTTAAAAGTGAGGACCAGCTATTGAAAGCAGCTGTATCTGTTAGTGTACTTCTGGTTCAATCCTTGGCCTTCTTTTTATTTTCCCAGTGAGCCCTCATTGTTTTCTGTTTTTGTATGAACAAAAAAACACAACAGGTGGTTCTTTCCTCGAGTGACCTGAAAGGACAAAGGAGGACTGTGGATGTAACCATGATCACCTCTGAGCTCACTAGATGACAAATCCACCTCGGGAAACTAGTTCAGGAGATGGGAACAGTCACACAAACTATTGTATTACAGCTGTCTGATCATCCTGTGAGAATCACCAGCTTCCTTATGAGTAAAGGCTCACACATTTCCCTGCCTGGGCCTCTAGAGGACATTTTCAGGTCAGCAGGCACGAGCTGTGAATGGACTGACGTGAACTTACACTACCCTGATAGATAAAGATCAAAGGCTTTTAGTATTTTGTATTAAATGAATGTGAGTCAGTATAATTAGTGGGTGTCACCTTTGAGCCCCATGCGTATTCCTATTCGGATATCCTGTTCACATTTGTGCATGTGGTTTGGGTGTGTCTGAAACTTGTTTTTTTTTTTTTTCTCCTTCATTGTACATTGTGTGACATTGTTGCGTTTTTGATTACGGAGAATTTTTTTCGTGTCACTTTAGAACCGAAAGAGGGTGTGTGTGTGTGTGTGTCTGTTCATGGAGTTACACACAGTTTAAAAAAATAAACACAGAGGCCAAAGCTCCCTAATAACCTTTGAACATATTCATGGCAGTGTAGAAAGGGGTTGTTGATGGACTTTAGACATTTCCTTCAAATGCGCACACACTTTTCACAGCGACAACGTTCCATGTGTGCTTAATTAAAAGCATAATTCTTGCAGATTCCAGGAAATTAAAGTTGCTGCCTTATTGCCAAATCAAAGTGGCATGTCAGATGTCTTTAGGAAAAATGGATTGCTGTAAATTGAAACTAATAACACTTTAAAAACCTGCCCAACATAATCAGAAAAGCTCTTTTAGATTTTGTAACTTTTCTTATCTAGGTAACTAATCAACAGGCTTTAGAGAAACCTTTTATTATATTATATATATTAAAAAGTATTCCTAAATTCAAGATGACATATGCAAATAGCATTTATTTTCCTGTAGTACTCCAGATATTTACAACCAGGTTTCAGGCCCAGTTGTACCTTCATGTATAATTTGAATGAACAGACGAGGCTGATGAACAACAACATAGCTTTAAAAAAAGTAGAGCAAAAACCGCTTATTATTAACCCTAATCATTCAAGGCCAAAAAGGTTTTTATCACTTCACTGGCCTTGTTTCTGTCTTGTGTACACAGTTTGGAGCGTCTGCTCCTTGGCTTGTTTTTTGTTTCTGGTGTATTTTTGTGGCAGCGTTACAGCGCCACATACAGGCCTGGCATAGTTCCTACAGCGCTTTGGGTCATTTTCTGTATTTCAGTGTGGATGAAAACATTCCTAGAAACAGTGCAGTGTTTACAAGGTTATTTAAAGAAATAAGTAAACAAAAGCATGAAAACATGTTTTGAAAAGGCAGCAATAACGTGTAAACAAGGCCTTAAACATAAAGTACAGGGGCTATAAAAACATCTCATGGCTGATTTAGATTGTTTGAAACTGGTTATTAACACAATTGCGGTAAGAAAGAACGGCAAAGATTAGCTGAATCTTGATACAAGTTCTCCACTCTTAACTCAGGGGGAATGTTTTATTTTTATTTGGAAATCATAGATGACACATCCTCAAGACTTAAGAGCAGAGGAACCATCTGGCTTGTTTTCAGGACACTGTTCAGAAAGCAGCTTTCTTGATTATGTGCATGACTGTGCATGGTACGATTATCTTGCACATCTGCGGGGGCACTAATAGTACTGAGTGATCTGTAATGGTTTTGGAGCAACATGCTCCCATCAAGACAATATTTTGGCTAAACCAAACCACATTCTGCGTGGCTCTATAGTAATTTCTCAGTGAAATGGCCTGCCTGCTCTCCAAGTCTGTGACTGGTTAAAACCTGTGAATTATAAATGATTAGGGTGAATTATGAAACAGGACACAAGGCTCTGAAGTGAGCAGTTGAAATCCTTTATTAAGCAGGAATAGAGAAAAGAATTTACGCTTAAAACTATGATTACTGAAAATTCTTCAGAAATAAAAAAGTGAAAGAAAAATGTCAAACTGTGGACCATATGCTGTTGTCTTAAGTTTAAAAAAGCAAAACAAAGCAAAAAAGTGGTATCTTATCTCTTACTCATTTCAGGGCCTCTTTTTTTATTATTATTATTTTTTTAACTTTGCTTAATTGAAAACGGAACCAAAAAAATTCATGGCTTCAACATTAATTAGAAGCTGGATTAGCAGTGGAAAAATATGAGCTCGTTATCTCTGCAGTTTGTGTTAATATCACTACTTTCATTGTGAATTCTGGCTGCTTTCAGTTGTTGGCACTTTCATATATAAACATTGCTGGGTTTTTTAATATCACCAGTTGGCATTTATTAATCCTGCTCGAAACAGAGCCTGTAACTCCTGTTTGCTGTGGCATTTTTACTGATCAGAGGTCGGAAATGTCCGTTGGCATTTCAAAGAGCATTTACAAACACCAGCTGTTGTTTAAAAGAGCCATTATAAATTAAACTGGTGATATTAAGACATCTGTTTGCAGAGATAACAAGATAAACATGAATTGTGTTGATAAACTCCCCCTGCACTGCAGTCCTCTGCAGAAACTCAAAATATAAGAGTGAGGATCAAACATACAGGAAAAGAAGTTTTAGGAACTGGAAAGACGTGGCTCTGAAATGGCTCTCTGGCTGTGGAAAAACAAAACCAGTTTTTTGGCTGTTTGATTAAACAGAACCAGTTAAGAACTGATTCTGGCACCAGTCCTGGTCTAGCACTGGAACCCCTTTGGTGGAAAAATCCTTTTAGTTGAGCATTCCTTAAGAGTGAAAACCAGAACAACTTGAGTGTTGTTTTCCATCCACGCATGTCCACGGGACAACACAGGATGTAAACAAATCAAAGGAGGTAGCAATTATGCTAACAATTCGCTTTACAAACATGGCCGTTGTGTTCGAGCTCCAGTTTTTTGTCCTTGTGGGATTTTTCTAGCTTGTCAGCGGTTGTGAATATATTCAGGTTGAGGTGGTCATCTTTGTGGGCTTGTGTGCTCTTTTTTTTTTGTCAGTGTTTTGTTGACTACCATTGGTGTCATTAAAGTTAACACCGTGGGGGTTTATTAACTCATTTTGTTAGTCAGGGGTCTGTGCTTGAGGCCTTTTATAGCTGAGGTTGTGTGTTTGCCTTCAGTGGGGAGGCTGCTGATAAAAGAGCCAGGAGCTGTTAAGAAGTTGACACAGTGCAAAAACAGTCACTTATCTTCCAGTCACACTGAGAGGCTTCCAACTGATTTTTTTCCAAAATTTATTTGTCTGTGGGTTTTTTTTTTTCCCCCCACGCTTTTTTCATACTCCATCTTTTTTGACACTTGGCATATTTTGTCTGCACAAAGTTTTATTCGAACCAACCATATAGTCATGCATTTGTATTTCATTGAAGAAAAAAAAATGTTACCATTAAATTAAACTCATTAACTACAATACAGCATGAGCTAAAGCTTTACAAAACCCATTATGTAATTCATCTTTTTTTTTTTTTTTTTTAAAGTACAATCCTCTGTAGACGGTCTGTTTTGTTTCATTGCCCAGCAGCTTTTGGCTGATTTTTATTTGACCACTTGGCCCAGATCCTGGCCCATGGTACCAGGTGTGAAAGTGGTCTGTTTGTCTGTGACTGATTGGAAGGATTTTGATGATTACACAAGTTCTCTCATGAGCACACACAGAGTATAGAATAATCCCCCCACTGTAGCCATAATGAGGGCTTGGATATATTTCATGTAGGACACAGTGAAAGAACGTCTGTCACTGTGCTGGCATGACTAAGTGAAACGAGTAGGGACACTCTCCACTGCCCCTTTGAGTGCTTCAGTGCTTCCATCTGTGCCTAGCCGCTTTGTAGAAGTTTCTGAAATAATATTGGCCCATAGGCAAAGGGTAGCTTAGCCCTGTATTTTTTATTTAGCATTTGACAAAGGACTTTTTCCCTCAAGTATTTTCTCAGATAATTTGTTTTTGTGCAAAGGCTTATTTTGTTATCAAAAAGCACCTCCATTATCTGTTTGAGTTTTAGCTGAGAAGCTAACTTCCCTCTCTGGCTCAAGCACTGCGTGGTGGCCCACCCAGTGCTTTGTCCAACCATGCAGGAGTAACGGCTTCATAAAAGGCCAGCTTGACTGGAAACACAGGGATTGTTTGAAGGGCTGTCCTCCACTCCTGGATATTAGGATTTGGAAAGGCAAAAAAGAAGAACAAAAACAATATTTGTTAAGAGACTTATACGTGTTGCAGAGTGTGAACTGCTCACGTCAGGAGCTTCTGCAGCACAAACCTGAAAGGTTAGAAGGATTGGCTGGTTTGCTCTTGGACAGAAAGAGGTGTGGTGTTTGTGGTCCATAAAGAAGCTTTGGCCTCAGCATGCTGGTTTTACGCACATTCGTTAATCCTTTTTGTGATTTAGGGTTTTTTGCCTGGGTTGTAATAGGGCCTTTGAGGCTAATCCACTACAGTTTACACTCTCACACACAAACACTGGGCCTGTAATGCTTCCACAACAGTCACAAAATAATACCCAAACAAATCTGGATACATTTTTATAGCTCAGCTTTTTGATCTCCCTAAGCCTACATAGATCTACGTGATTCAAGAGCAATTTAATTACAATTTTTCCACTTAAAATTGCATTGAATGCATTAAAGGTATACTGTTTTATTCTTTAAAAATACATCAACTTGGAGGAGTACTTATTGCTCTGAGTTCAGTAGACTAGCAGCTTGAGGACTGAAACTGTTCCTAGTTCTGTTGGCACAGCAGCAACCAGCTCCGTATCACTTACCAGACGGCAGCAGGACAAACAGGCTATGGCTGGGGTGTGGGTGTTGTCTTATTATCTTATGAGCTCTCATAGATTGTTCTATATTGGGTAGTAATAATGTTCTGGGCAGGTTTAATCTCACTGTAGACCCTTCTTGTTATGGAGCATGCACATCCCTGTTTAGTTTATGATATTTCAAGTTTAGATGTTTCACCTTGCTCGAAGTTGTCCGCAACTTGGCTCAGAGATTTACATTCTTCATTCTTCTTCTTGAAAGGTAAATTATTTCTCAGGAACTTTATCTGCATAATGACACATGAAACTGTTCACTTTATCTCCACTGAAGTAGGAAGGAGTATGTGTCTTTTATTTTTAAGCAGAGGGTTAGAGTTCAGAAGATGTGACTACAACACTGAGTTCTGTCTATAAATTCAAGTGTGCTGATTATTTTTTTATGAATTAATCACTTAATATAAATTAGTAACATTTTCTTTAGTACTTGATGTTCGGTGTAAAGGCTACGTTAATTCTTTATTGTGTTGGCTCTCTGCCATTCAAACAGTTCACATTTAAGTTAAATCTTCTGTATGAGGTAGTTGGAAAAAAAGAACAGTCTGGAGGTAAAAGCATTATATTTTTTGAGTGAGGTACAGTGTCATGTCCAGAAGAACTTGAATCCACTGTTAGTCTTTCGTGTTTGTTTTAAGCTTTAGAGAATTGATAAAATATCTGTACTTTGTCTTAATTAGAAACTTGGTTCTGACAAGATGGAAGAGGGCCTGAATGCTTGCTGTGTTTTTAATTTACACAGTCAAAAAGAAGAGAAGCAAGAGTGGCTTACTGACTGAACACAGACAGAAACAACCCACCTGGCCTTATGTCAGAGTCACCCAAGCTTTAACACATAATAGTTACAAATACACTCAGAGTATATTTTTTATATCTGTGACAGGTTTCTGTAAAAATGTGACAGAATGATCACAATCTCAAAGTAATCGTGAGTTACTTTTGTGTTTGTAAGGGCTGTTGGCTCAGTGTTGTGAACATCAGCCAGTTTGGCTGACAGTGTGAGAAAGAGCTCCGTGTCTGTGCAGTGTGTCAGCTCTGGAAACAAAGACGCCACTGTTGGAATCAATATTGGTGCTAATGAATATATAACTAGGTACTAAACTTTGTAGTGGTAGTATCTTGCTATTAATCTTTTAGAAAATTGTAAATGGTGCATCTAATAATGTTAGGGAAACTGTTCATAAAGTTTTTACAGTACTGATTTTTATGTATTTAATTACATCTTTTGGATTACTCTTACAAGCAGATCATTAGCCAGGTTAAGTCTCACCATGATTTTATGTACCGAACTGCTGATGCTGCTGGATGCAGTTCAGATGTGTGGAAAATGATTCAGAAGTGTTACTGTGTTCGACCTTGTGAGAATGCCCCTGGTGTTCGTTCAAAGACGACACTGATATGTTCAGTGGCTCTTGAATTGATGGGAAAAAACAACCTTTGCTGTTACTGTTCTCTCCAGGGGTAAAAAAAAAAAACCCAACAACTTGTAATCAGTGTTTAAATGCGAGTGCAGATCACTTTAGATGTGTTTACATAAATTGTATCCATTTACCTTGAGATCATTATCTTCAGGGTTATACCTGTGTGAAATATGGACTTCTTTACAAATGGGTGATACTGACACTTTCTGAACATCTGAGGCAGGTTTTCTCTCAGATGTTTCTGCCATTTGTCATACGAGAGCGGTGTGACTGGATATGTAGTTAAACGGGGAGAACTTGTTTTCTGAGTAATAATAAAGCAATGAGAAGATGCAAAGGAGAGGTTACTATTATTCAGTAACAAACCAGCTCTGTATTGTAGGTCACTTCAGTCCTTTGTTTGATGGTGTAAGTCACGAGTTAAACTTCCTACCAGGTGTCTTAGGCAAAGAGAGGCCAGCATATTTCATCATCTACAGTTTACGTGTTCTGAAACTGGGGAAAATTTTAAAAACAACACTCTGAAGCGCATGGATAACCACAGTAAAGTCACATGGAGGCTTTGCTCATGACTTGACATCAAAAGATGTGGCCACATGATCTGAGCTGCAATCAGATGGAAGATTTTCCCTCATCTTTCGATTTTTAGCACATTCCTTGAAAAGGAATTACCACAGATTCTCAGTAATGAAATATCTGCAACATAAAAAATATATTTATGTATTTTTCTCTTCAGCCATAACATTACCAACCTCAGTGAAATTTAATGTGAGGCTCTTCTGCACTTTAACGCTAGTAATTGAGAAAACTAGGGCAGCAAGTTATTTTGTTGTCGTCTTGGCTGTACTGAAGTTTGGGTTTTCCTTTTAAAGAAAGGAACAGTTCTGAGGCAGTGATACAGGACTTCATGGATTCAGTTGTTTAGGTGCATCTCGTGAATGCTGGAGGAGTAAAGAGTAACGTTAAGCTCCATCTTCTTCTCAAACCTTTCCTGGTACGTTGTTGTAGTGTTTTGCTATGCATCAGAACCACAGGGCCTAAGGTTAATACTGCTGGTACTGTTTTGTATCAAAGTAACATTTACTTGAATATTTGTTGCCCAAGGCTTTTCCACCTTGAACACAGCACTACAACAAGATCATCAATGTTATTCACTTTACCCGTCAGTGTTGTGTGAACATACAGTAATGCAATTCAAAGGACATAAATCATACATTTCTCCGTGTCTTTTAGCACAGTGCCTTTTTTGTGGTTTTCAGCAGTTTTTTTTTCTTTCATGCATCCAGTTTTTCATGATCAGCAGAAAGTTATTCCAGTGTCTTTGAGACCATCATCCCTCCATTCTGGTTGGAGGTGAGGCCAAAGATGCTTTTTGTTGAAGTTACAAACTTCATGTTGTTATGCAGCTTCTCTGATGTAATTGATCAGGTCTGTTATAGAAAGCTTTGGCTAACTGGTGTTCATTTGTGTGTCTGTGAAGCTGACAATAGTACTGAGGAGACTGGATGGTTCAAAGTCCAATGGATTTTTCTTTGCTGAACGTTGGTTATTTAAAAATGAATCTCTGGGAGGTTAAAGCTGGACAGGATCAGTGTTTTCTGCAAAGTATTTTAATTGTAAACAGAAAGTTAACATTGCTGTTATACTTTTACTTTTTGTGTAGAATCTTGAGAGCCTACTTCTCTTCAATATCTCTTTTATAAATTATTTTCAAAATCAAGATAATCAGTCAGACAATAGTTAGGATCCAAGAGTTGTTATGTAATTACCCATTTCCTGTCTCGCTGTAGCATGAAGGCTTCCAGCTCGTAAATAAAAGAGAAGTTCTTTGACTGTCTCACTGTTTAGAAATGTAAAAAAAAAAACTGCAGCAAAGATATAAACAGTAAGTTTACGCCTGCTGGTTTGACTTGACACGCAGCCAAAGGAGAGAAAGTAGTGAGGGGTCGTTGAGCATCGTGTCTGTGATCCATGGGATTACAAATGTGAGATTGATCGCTGTTGAGCTTGTTGGTTGTTGTGATGTCATTCTACCCACATAAGATGCTCTTAATCATTTATGGCCCTGTCACCACTTGTCTCTGTTGGTGCTCCAGTCACATGGCTCTGCGAGTGCTCGGTTATATAAAGACTTAGTTCACTGCACAAAAACAAGGAAATATAGCTCAGCTGAAAGAAACTACTGTAGATGTTATATCTTTAACATAGGCATGCTCACCTTCTTTGTGAGTAGTAAGAGCTAGGATGTTTTTCATGTGCAGACTGCATTTAGAAAAGAGCACAAAACAAACAGTTAAAAGTCCATTTATTAACATGCAGTTATTTTTGTACAGATGTCTTCAGAGAAAAATAAAACAGCAATGGTAGCATTCAAAATTAAATAAAAAGTCTAGTTCAGTTTACTTTGGAAAAACTTGATCTTAGGTGAGAATTACAGTCATGATTAATTAACAGCCAACACCACAGTATAGATTTTATTGTAGTGCTAACAAATTTCACAAAAACAACTTGTTCTCTATTTTAAACAGTATAGTGCTCATGAGGCTGTCATTCATGACTCTCTTTTGTTACAGTGTACTGAAAGGTTAAGAATTTATATGTCAGGGCTGCAGGCAGGCCATAACTCATCTTTTGTCAAGACCACAATAATGGGGTCTTGACGACCTTAGGGGTTTTGAAACTGCTCCTCATCAAACATCAAGGGGCGCCCAAAGGCATAAAATGGGCCATTTCCTGTCATGGCCTAAGGTGTGAGGTTTGTCTCTTTCTGATATTTGAGATCCCACTGCCATGTTTTATGCTGAGATTGAATATCTCCTTGTGACATCAAAAGCATTCCTCTTCAGTTCTAACACTATAGAGGTTGTCTTATTGTTCTGCATGTGGCCACCACGAAGAGTTAATCCATCAAAATGAGCTGATCTCTCCATGTAGGGAATGATTTTTTTTTTTTTCCTTTTTATATTTCCGGCCAGCTTAGAAACAGGAAGTGCTGTTGTTGGCCAGCACTCTGCTCTGATGTTGCCATAGAGAAATACAAAACTCTGTGCTGTGGGGAGGATCATAACAGTTAATGAGCTGTCTTCTGAGGTTAGTCACACATTTAGCAGCTTTACTGATTGATCAGTTCATGCATTGTACGGAAACCAAAGGTTTACCTACTGATGAATCATACTTCATTAATTTAACCACAGTATCTTTATTCACTGTGAGCTTTAAAGTAAAAGCTTACACTTTGGCATTGGGCTGTTTGAATAACTTTCTTAATGAGCTCATTCCAGTTCTCTGGTGTTGTGGTGTGAGCTTAAACTTTGACTAAAATTGGAGATGGGAAAAAAAAGTATTTTTATTTGCTTTTTTGTTCAGCCTTTGTGAGGTCAGTCCATCTCCCCCATTAGTGTCAGAACTACAGAGGAAATATTGAACAAAATTGTTGAATACAGCAGATAAAAACCACATCTCCCCTCTAGGATCTGTCATATGAAAGAGAAGTGTACCCAAAAAAAAACAGTATTTGCTTCTATCATCTATCAACCCCTTCTCTGTTCCCTCTCGTGTTACAGTTGCATTTCCAGCTGAATGGGTTCTTGTAAAAAATGCAAATGTTATCATGGGTGACGTTCTTTTGGAATATTGTTGAGTGAAGTGCCTATTCATTCATGGGGGTGATATACAAAAGCCCAGAGTGTGGGCTTCAGCTTGAAAACACTGAATGATGGCATGAATGTCTGTTCCTCATGAAGCTAGTGGACTGTAGCGTGCACACAAGTGGGTGTATAAACCTGTTTTCCACTTAATTCTGTTTTAAGGTTGTGTTTCAAAGCTCATCGTTACCCAGCCCTAGCCTTGGAGCTCTATCAGAGAAAGTAACAGATTATATTTTTTTCTTGAACTGAGAGTTGTTTTAAGTTAAATATGTCACCATCAGGGTTTTTAATAAGAAAATGCACAAGACCAGTGTTGGAAAACAACAAATCTGATTTGGTTCTGAAGTAGAACTGCTGTACCTCATTCTTCTTCCTTGCAAGCTTGAACTGGTCTGGCCCCCAGTATAATGTCTCTTACTGGTTATGTAACAGTCGGGGGGCCTAAATGGGAAGTAAAGCACAGTTATAAGCCATGAAAAACAGAAGAAGACAGCAGATAAAGAAGATACAAAAAATCATTTAAAAAGAGAATGTAGCTGAATGGAAACTTCATTGGAGTTTTTACTGGACTGGTGACAAGAAAACGTGCTTGAAGTTTGTGCTCGAAGCCTCCGTTCACAGTTACATAACATCCTCATGGATTTTTACATTTTAAAGCTTTTTCTAGTTCAGAAGCTCTTCGTGTGAGCCTTCATTTAAAGACAAAGCTTTCTCAAGAATCTTTTAAAGTGTAGTATTACATTTTTATCAAAATTAGCACATCTGTTATGATTGGCATGTTTCCACCTTGCCTGACAAGTTTAGCTGAAGTTTGGTAGAAATACTGATATTGTTTTAATAATTTCTTTTGTTCTTTTTTTGATAGGCTGACTCCTCCACAAACTGAAATCTGAGCTGAAGGAGCAGAATGGCTGCAAACACCGAACACCTGGAATTCAACTTCCTTTGATAATAGCTTGTAAAATTGTCAAAGAACTGTGGAAGCAGCTGTCCCTAAACGGAGGTCTACAAAGCTGAGCTTTTTTGTTTTCCTGTGGATCATACCTGAGAGGCTGCCATCATGCCTATTCTCAAGCAGCTGGTGAACAGCTCCAACCAATCAAAGAGGAGGTCTCGAGCCGACCTGACTGTCGATATGATCAGTGCTCCTATGGGGGACTTTCGTCACACCATGCACGTGGGTCGAGCAGGAGATGCGTTTGGAGACACCTCATTCCTTAGCACCCGATCAGGGGAACCTCCCAAGGAGTCTAACAAAAAGCATGGTTCTCCGGGGCTACTATCCCGCACCTTCAGAGGCAGCAAGCGGACTCAGTCGGTAAATCGAGCAGACAACACGCCTTCTCCTGGCTCGTCTCAGTTTGTGAAAACTGCCATATCCCTGCCTTACCTAAACGAGGAGAGTTCAAACACAGTTGTTACAAACCCACTGCCGAAAAGCGTCTCCTCCAGTCCCATGAAAACCCTGACAGAGGCCGAAACCAAGCCGATCAACGGAGCAGCAGCAATGGCAACACTGGATGTAGAGCTTAATGAGCAGAATTTTGGCGATCTTAAAGACTTGCCTCCATCCATGCCTAAAGGAGGCGGGATGAAGCATGCAGAGTCCATAATGTCCTTCCACATTGACCTAGGACCCTCAATGCTCGGGGACATCCTGGGCGTGATGGAAAAGAAAAGCTGGGAGGATGATGACCAGGGCTACGAGGAAGGCAAGAGCAGTGAGGGCTATGCATCCCCTTCCCACATTCCCCACATTGATGATGATGATGCTGAAGAGCAAGCTCCTTCAAGACCACCTCGCGGCACACACCAGTACAAGGCCACGGTGGATCCCTACACTCCGGAGCTGAATGCCCGGAACAGCTATCACAACACTGATAGCTGCTCTGTGTCCAGCTCCGGTTCAGAGAAACCTCAGTACCCCCTCCAGGATAACGACACAGACAGTGCAAAGTACAGTTCACCACGTGGAGAAGATGATTTTACCTTCATGGATGAGGATGATGACGAGATAAGAGTGTGAACTAAGGTTTCACTGCCATAAACAGTCTTGCTGGACACTAAAGATGAGAGACAGGGTTTAGGGGTCTGTCACAAGATGGAGAACCACACAAAGGGGTTTTCAGTCCGGGGTCTACGTATTGTAGATCAGTTTAATATCAGTACACTTTACTCAACACTATAAATAAAACTTTTTAGGCCTTTTTCATTGTGCTGTAGTAATGAGATGTAAGCCTAACGTCTGCTTGAGAGCAAACTGGCTAAAAAATAGCTTTCTAAAATGTTTGAATTAGTCATTGTAATTTTTGCTACATACCACATCAGAGCACATGATTAAAGGTTATTTCACACATACAAAAAAAAACCTGAATAGAAGTTACACTTATTTTTAAAAGGTGACAGTGAGATCAGAGGGTGGATGTGGATGTGTTGTCAGATTCTGAGGAGAGTTGAGGTAAATGACATGAAGTGAAGAACAGTTTTATAATCCCAGTGGGTGGAAGTGATCGTGGAGCCAATGATTACTTTCATCCACGTCTGCATTGAAGGGTGGTTTATGCTATTTTTATATTTTGTGTACATACAGTATCTGGAAGTTAATCTACAATAGCCTATTTGAGTTGGGTTAATTATTTTTTGCCACTCTTTGGGAAATCTTTTAGAAATCTGTGTTATGAAATTTGAGACATTTGTTGTCATAAGGAATGGATTAATTTAATGTGAACTGCAAAGTCTTAAAGTATTGATCTTGTGTTTTGTATATCTGACACTGCAAAAATGAATGGTACTACAGCAAAATGGTTTTTTTTTGCAAAGAAGTTGAGCGCATGACACTAAAGTGGACATTTGTTTTACTGCTGAAACAAAAAGGCCTTTTCACTCATCAGTTTCCCTTAAAAACAAATCCTTCTGAGGCTTTCGAGGCGTTCTCTGGACTAAGACGCCCATCGACCGTATGTAGAAATACTGGACCTCTGAGGGACCTGCGCCCCCTCAGGTTGGTTCCACCCACTCCGTGTAAACAAATGGGATTTTTCCCTTTTTAGAAAATTACATTTTTATGGCATTGAGTCATGTAGTTCTTACCTTATTACCAATGTTCAAATATTCATTTTTCTGATATGTTAGCTGTAATTAGTTATTTCATGTTTAAAAGAAAAGGTCATTTGATGCCATAATTGTGGGGGGAGAGCAGGACTTAAGACTCTGGTTCTAAAAATACTTCACTGCAGCTCCTATGAACCGGTTCCTGCTGGCTTCAATTACAAACAACCACATCTAGTATTATTATACATACGGTCGATGTTGACTCTGATGCACAACAAAGGTTGACATAGATGTTACATGGACTAATAAGGGCTAACATTTGTAAAAAAGCCTTTTTGTACATTTTTCTTTCTCAAAACAAGGCAGAAGAGGTGGTTGTGTTAAGATTAATGAATGTGTTCTGTAATTCCACATCATGAAGCATTAACATCTTCTTTTAAAATGCTAAACTACATTGAAATTGTAATTTTTCTCAATCCAGGCTTGTTTGTGAGGACAGAAAAGGATGTGACAAAATGTTCAAGCGCAGGTACTTCAGAGAAAGGCATCAGGAATGTCTGAGCACTGAGAATGAAATATATTTGCTGAGCTGACTCCCAAGGTGATAATATTGACCTCCTCTACGTAAGTCGGATCACATGGTAGGAAGAGATGATTAAATCAACCAATCATACAGCCTTTTCCAGTCTGTTCATTAAGTGTGTTGGATTACTTGCCCCCAACCAGCTGGAACTGCTCCAGGAACAGCAGGACCAGGAACAGACAGGTGGGCTTTTCTGCGTTTTTTTTTTGCTTGTGTTTAGTTAACTTTACGCCACAGGCTCAGCTATAAACTACAGAGGTCTACTTTCCTTTACTATATCCATGAGAACCGTCTGACCTTTTTGTTTTATTTCCTGTTCGAAAACTAATTGCCACATTTGACAAATGGGAGCGCTGACTTTTCTGTTGTGGTACCTAGAATCAGGAACTTGTGCCATTCTGCCTTCGGTTGTTATCGTGTCTTAGAACAAAAAAAACAGGTTGCAGGAAACTGCAAACTATGCGTTAACTGGATTGGAGCCTGATATAGACACTAAGTATGTATATTTTCTGTTGGATGAGCTAAACTGAAAAGGGAAAACATCTACTTAACTACTTGAGCTGCAAACCAATCTAAAAGTATTGTTAAACAAGGCAAACACTGTGGCAGCACTGTTTTCTAAATTAATCTTTTGTTTTTCTGCATACTTTAAATTTTTATCCGTGCACCAACACAATACATCATTAACAGGCCTCAATTTCCTCAGAGGGAAAGATGGCGTGGATTTAGTTGTATTCTAATCCAGTTTAGCTATATTATGATTTGTATCCAACTTTTCATGTTTGGGCCACAATTGAAGATGTTTCATTGGGAAGGACATGAGGCACTTGCACTAAACACTTCAAGCCTTCTAACCGTCTGATTGGACCGAGGGAGCAGGAGAGGTTGAAGTCTGAGCCGTTGTCTTTAAGCCGCCTTTGTGGTTCAGTGAAGTGGTGAAGCGATGACAACTCGGCCACTGGATTTAAACAACAACAGATTCATTACTGAGGAGAGGATTAATGACGATGCACAACAACTTTACATTTAATTTAAAAATCTGGTTAACCACAGAGGATCGTTCATTTGTCATGTTTTGAAACCGTTGTTCTTTTAGTCAACAATGCAGCAGAGTTCCACTCAGTGCCTCTTTTGGCACTCGCTTAATTTTTGAAAGCTCACTTAGTGATTTATGATCGGACAGAGGCAGCTTAAAGAGGGACTGGTCTTTGCTGAACTGTGTTGTGAAAGTGCCTTTGGTCTTTTTTTTTGTTTTTTTTAAACCAAGATTCAGACTCTTTTTAAAGACGGGAAAAATAAAAGCAGTCCTTACCTGCTGCTTTTTTCAGTCGAGGAGTGTAATTAGTGCCACTGATGATTCTCGGGCTGAACTAATGTGGGAGACAGAGGAATGTTAGTGGCTCCAACACAAAATGGAACATTTGTGGTCAAACTGCATTCGCAAGTTTTAACAACTTACAACCAATCCAGCCCTTTAAACTGATGGGTGTTAGAATCTGAGGTAATTAGAGACTACTTCCTAGTAATTGTCTGAGCTGCCTGGCATGTCTCTCTCTCTCTCTCTCTCTCTGTGGGGAAACGTCAGTGTAAGCCAAAACAAACGATGTTAAAGAATTTGCATACACTGTCTACCCAAGGTTTGCTCAAAAGTGTTACTGCCTGACAGCAGTGGTTTGGTAAGTGGCAAAACAACAGACTCAAAGTTCATCTGTTCCCCCCACACACTTCCAGTGGCTGGAGCTTTATGCCAAGTATGAACTATTTGTATTCCTCTTCCAAATTCTGGTTTTACTGTATATTAATATATTCACCTCCCTAACTTTCCTGTCTTTGAAATAACAGCTGTATTTTCAATAAAAGAGAAAGCTGGTAATCTTCGACTCAACTGTTTTGCAGTCTTTTGTTTAATCTCTGCATTTTTCACTGTAGGACGCCAAATTTCCGCGGCCGTTTGTGAGTTTGTTTACGTTCTTCTCTTAAAATAGGCAGAACGTTGATTGAAATCTGACCTTGAAGTAGCCTCAGAAATATCTGCGGCGGGCGCTTCTGAAAGAGTTACAGCGCTGGCCAGAGTTTAAAAGGAAAAAAAAAAGAAATAACACCCAGTCAAAAGTGGATTATTAGTCACAAATAACCCTGGAATGAAAAAGAAAAGCTTGCCCTCAGATTTACTATAATAGGCAACATAAATCCTGTGAGCTGATTGAACCTTCCAGCTGTCTAAGATCTGTTAATAAAACAAAGATCCGTAAAGCACTCAGACGTAACCAGTGTTTAATGACGTGCAGGAACTCAGACCTTACACACATCTACAGTCTACAGAGAGGAATTCACCATTCCCACAGAAAACCCAACATTCCTTAAAGGAAAGATTGCATATCGCCCGCCAAGTCTTAGACCACAATCATCTTAGAAATGACGAAGTTGTCCATCATGACCCACAGATGTGTTCATACAAACTTGGCTGGTTGTAAAGATTTATAACTGTTATTCTTTAATGTATTTAAAAAAGCAGTTTAGTTAAATTGATCTCAAAATAATTTACTTTGCATCCAATGAGCTCAAAATCAACTCCAGCAGAAAAAATATAACTCTACTCATCTAATCCAGGGAGCAGTCAGCAGTTCATCACAGGACCACAATCAGCCATTCACACACACTCATGTCTGTCCAGGGCCAATTCAAAGTTGCCAATTATCCTAATGTGGATGTTTTTGGACTGTGGGAACAAACTGAAGTGCCTGAAGAAAACCCATGCATGCAGAGGGAGAACATACAAACTCCAGACAGGAAGTCCTCAACGAGGGGTCAACTCCAGCATCATCATCATCATCATCCTCATCCATCAGTGCTTACCAACAGCACCACTTTTAAATCATTTAGATACTGATGCTTCAGGATTTCCATCTAATGCAGCTCTGATTTTTTTTTCCAGTTGAAAAAATATATTTAAAAACATATTTTGTTAAAAAAAACATTTTTACACATAGATCTATAGAATATTTGTAAATCGTGATATTGCTGTTGAAGAAAATATGAATTCAGTGCTGTTGTACAGTATGCATGCACACACACACACACACACAGTAAGTTTGGAGAGGGAAAATATGGAAGTGAAGTGCTGTTAGTATATGTGGCACTATCGCCCTCTAGTGTTATTTCTCCATAAAAACACTGGGCTGGTTTCTTCTTTGGATTCAGCTTCAAGTTAAAGCTTTTACATTTGTTGCCACTGACAATAATAAATTCAGAATTGATTTTTTACTGTTTTCATGAAAGAAATTTTGACTTCTTTTAGGAACTAAAACGTTTCACAACAAAGTTCTTTTAAATTGGGGAACCAGCAGGATGTAAGAAAACCAACTTTAACACACTCATGACTTACAATCTACTGTGAAAATGACAGATTATATGTAATGAGTGTTCAGTCAGAAGCTGCCACCCCAGGTTTCATCAGACTGTACTCACACGATGCTTCTGAAGACGGATGTTCTGCAAATCTCCAGATGATCCAACAGAAAAGTCTGCAACAAACAAATACATCACTGTATGATCTCATTCCCACTAAAACCTCCACAGTTTGACCTCATGGATGAAAAAAACGATTATGATGACGGACATTTGAAATTACTGCTCTGCACTTCAGAACTTTTCGGCTGATATACAGAGAGAAGAGTGCTGAGGGTGTTAGCATGTGTGGTTCAGAGGATTACCAATCTGAGCCTTCAGTGATAAATCTGCTTTGTTTCAGGACGGACTCACCGGAGCGACGGCGTGGAACGTTCTGTTCCTGCCAGCGAGAAGAACAGTACCTCTGAAAACTCTTCTAATGTCTGTAGAAATTTAACACAGTTTTTCAAACATTAGATATTAGAAGTTCCTACAACTACAAGACGATACTGAGGACTGCTACACGTGTACAAACACACACACACATTTGATGTCTGTTCATACACACAGACAGATATGTGATGAAGCATACATGCCTGTTCATACATATATCGATACATACAAGACAGACAGAATTGCAATGATGTTAACACACACACACACAGTTATGTAAGTGTTTGATCTTATGTAGTATTCATACACACACATCTGATGTTTTCAATAAATACAGACAGACATGCAAAGGTACATATATGCATACATGCACACACAGGTATGTGTGTATGCATTTGTATACAAACACATACACTATAAACATACACACACACACACACACATGCATATTTGAAATCAAACCTATTTTATCAACATTTGTTACGGTGAAACACTAACATTTAAAATGATGAGAAGAAAAATTTGAGGAAAACGATCAATTTAAGCTGCAGTTCCCACTGAAAACCAGCAGGTGGAGCTGATGGGCTTGGAACATTTTTTTCCCCATTTTCTAATGGCCTAAAGAATAACTCTGTTATATTTATATTCATTGTACAAATAAACAGAATAAACCCATTTTTTTCTTAACATTTATGTTAATGTGTTGTGTATGGAGTGTGATCCAGATTATTTTATAGGAACTAAAAGTCAGGAACATTTTTTTAAGTTGATTAAAAAATAATAAGCTTACATAGTTTGGAGAGCCTAGTTTCTCACAGAATAAACTAAACAATTAACACTAGTTTTTACCTGTTGACATTCTTTCAGTCGATCAGGTTCTGCTTCTCTTGGAGCAAATCCTTCATCCTTTTTTATATTGTCGCCTTAAAAAGTTGCAGCTCTTTATTCTAAAGTTCTGACTTGAATGTAAATCAAAGTTAGTTTTTTATGTTTACTGCAAGCTTTCTACTAACTTACTCTGCAAAAAACTAATATTTTAAACATTCTTTTCATTGTGACGTGACTCACCGCAACTTTGATAGATTCTTCAATTTAAATCCTAATTAGTAAAAGTTTATTTTAACTGGACTTTGGCTCTCGACAGGTTGTTATTGTGAAGGATTTGGATTACAGCCTGTGTGTTTGGGTTACAGTCGGTATGTTTCTCTAAAGCGGAGTCCTGTAATGCACGGCCACTTAAATGCACATCTGTAAAGATGATTCTCAGAGCTGCCACTAATCTTCTCCTCTTTGTTTAGACTCTGCAGGTGTGCGCTCCTTGTAATCTGCTGGTTTCGCCTGTAATGAGTCACAATTCTGCTCGCAAACGGAAAACGGGGAGTTGTGCACACTGATTAAATCATATTGACACATGCAGTGGTAAAGAACAAAACCACATTAGATGTGCACGTAGGAATGAGTGGACTTCATCTTTGGCTTACGAGGTGTTGCCTGCATGGCTTGGCTTGCAGCATCAATTTGCCTGCAGCGTTAGCAAAATATCTCATGAACCACTGGATTCAAGATGGCCGGCACAGGCAGCTCACCTGCTTGGCCTTCACTGGATTCATCATTAATATTCTGAATGCTGAGAAAACTAAACCATGTTTAAGCATCACAGCCGTCCAGCCAACCGCTTGAACCTTAAATATTTAGTTTAGCTGAGCTGAGACGTCTGAGGGAGCCAATTAATCTTCAGATGAGTGTGTGTCTGTGTGTGTGTGAGGGGTGTAATGACACCAGCCTCTCAATGTGTGATTAGGTTCATAAAATACAACTTTCAAACTTCTGATCTTTTTGAGGAGACTAAAGATGGCACAAAATGCTGAACTGACACTGGTATACATTTAACGTAAAACCATGCAGACATTTGCTTAAAATCATTTATGATTAGTTTGACTTTTAGAAATTCTAAATAATACGTGTCTTTGTTTTTGTAGACCTTTTCCAGCTGAGCAAAGCACATTTCAGAGAAGGAGAAACAGCCACACATTAAGGGCTTTTAGAGGAGCTCTCTGGAATAACAGAAGTTCAGAAATGGCCCCCTTGAGTAGGTTTGATTGCCTGGATGGAGACTTTTTAAGCCTTCAGTTGTTTTAGGCTGGCTTTAAACTCTGGGAACCCTCAAACCAGAAAGAAATCAGGCCAGGATATTTTGAGCGAGGTTAAATGTTTGTCCAGGTGGCACAATTATCTGACCAGCTTAAACTTCTCGTCACAAGTTTAATAACAGAATCAGGCTGATGATACGGGTTTAATGCAGGCACTGAAAATTACACAACATTTTTGCTTATAACTTAAAGTCAACTCTGACTGTTAGCAAAATATTGCTTGATCCAGAGGTCAAATTTGATGTAGCTCTACAACTGATTAACTTGAGTCAATTCCAATTCAAGATGGTCGCCATAGGTAATTGAAATGAGTCAGCACAAAAATGTTAAATTAAAATTTGGTGTGGTAGTAGCTAAAACATTCCCCTAACCTATTCTCCAAGACATAACTGATTGTGCAACATCTGTTCTTTAAACTTTGAAAAGTTACATGTGACCTGAATCCTGCAATAGTTACTGGCAAATTCAAAAACGGCTTTTAATTTCATATCAGACTGCAAGCAACTATATTTTCAGGATTTAAACAAAAAAGCCATAATGCTTTAATTTTTCACCATAGAAAAATAATCTATGTTTCAAACTTTGACATGAAAGGCTGCGGGGCAAAATGCATCCCTTCAGGGAATGCTAAGCCTTCAATTTCTCCCTTGTTTCAATTCATTTAGTAGAATTTTCTATCTGAGCTTCTAACAGTTCGACGGTAGGTGTTTTTTCAAACATGTGGGGTCAAAGAACCCTGACACACTGCGTCTCTAACATCACTCTGACATTCCACATCCTGTCTGTTGTTATTCTACGACTGCCACAGTGTTTCTTCCAGCTTCCTGCTGTCAGCTGAAGAGTCCGGGCCGACACCCTTTTCTTCCCTACTCTGGGATTTCACCTCTTCCAGGGCGGAGAGGGACAGCTTCCTTCCTTGTGAGGGGGCGTATGGGACAGGGATGACGGATCAGAGGGCGGGGGGGGGGAGCTCCATCGTTGCTCTGGGAGGAGACCAAGATACTTACAGGGACTTCAGGTGTGTCTCACACATTCTCTTGGTCTGAATGAACATGGAGGGGTGGGGGTCACAAAGGGTTTCACAATGAAGCACAGATGAATAAATGGACTGCATTCACCACTCCATCATCTGCACCACCCTTTCCCCTTCCAGAGTTATGCCAGATGTGTGTGTGTGTGTGTGTGTGTGTGTGTGTGTGTGTATTTTCAGCAGATCTTCTTACCCTAACCCTTCAGTTGATCATCTACTGGTTCTCAGGTCTTTGAGAATCATCTTGATGGTGCTAAAAAAATATTTTTTGTTTGTCAAACTGTGATGTTTTTGTTCTTTAAAAAAAAAAAGAGTTTAGCAGCCTTCAATGTTTGAATGGTTAATAGTTATATTTTATAGTAATTGGCTTAACAAAAACAACAAAAACTTACCTCATTACAGAATGAGTGAAAAAACTGCCTCTCTGATGGTATGGGGGTGCATTAGTACCTCTGGCATGAGCAGCATCTGGAAAAGCAACATTCATGCAGAAAAGTAGTTACAGATTGTAGAACATATGCTCCCTCACAGATAATGTTTTTTTTGATGGGGGAAGTTTTTCATATTGCAGCAAGACATAAACATCAAACTGCATCCCTGACAGCAGCACAGCTTCTTCGCAGCAGAGTCCAGGTGCTGAACTGTCCTGCCTGCAGTCCAGACCTCTCACCAACTGAAAACATTTGACACATATTAAAACATAAATCCAGCAAAGAATCCTCCATCAGACCAGAATGGAATAACGTTGCCTCCAAAACTTCCAGCAGCTGCTCTCCTCAGACTTGTAAACAACTAGAAACTTTTAGTTGTTAAAAAAAAGGATGCTTCACGGTGATAAATAAAGTCCTGTTCTAACTTTTTTTGGAACGTGTTGCTGCCATAAAATTCAATGCATTCTGTTCTAATTGATATTTTACACAATCTCCTAACTTTTTTGGAATTGCTGTTGTAAAAAAGATGACTCAAGACTTTTGCGCAGTACTGTGTGCTTTTCTTTGACAAAATTATTAAATAACCCCCCTAATTTTTAAAACTGACTCATTTTTTGCCAAATCTTTCAACTAAAGTAAAGATAATCTATCTCACGGGACCAAACAGTGGCATGTGAGACAGACTGTCTCCAGAATTAAAGATTTAAGTGAGAGGTCCAGTATGGGCTAAATTAAATTCCTTTAAGGCCACAGCCCTGTTTCGACATCCTTAAACCGAAGCCATGTTGAAATCTTCAAGTATCTGGAGCTCTGCATACGACTTTTGGTCGTCTTTGCCCCTCAGAAGGCGGGATGTGCTGCTGATTCATTAAATTTACTCCAAAAGTCACTTCATCTGAAGTGAAAAGGGGGCTAAATGTCACCACATGTGAGTGATGACTGTTGAATTTAATACATCAGAGCTCAGTAAATCAGGCCGGCTACATATTGACTTACAGTGTCGTATCCACCAGCAGATTAGTGGCTCATTATACCAGCCAATCACAAGCCTCAGAAAGACCTGTACAGTCTTGACCAGCATATCACCCGCTGCCTTTCATGCCAGAGTTTTAGACTAAGATCATTTTCTGTAGCTGACAAAACTTGGAAGATGTTGTGTGATCTGTTAGTGCTCAGAGTATGTGTTGTGCATGACTTTCAGCTACTACCACTCCAAATATTAGCCCAGTATCTGAAAAGCTCACTGAGTTATAGCTACTGTCTAAGGACAAATAGATGTGGCAGCCATTGACACGTTGGTTTTATTAAAATCCGTCCAGTGATTCATGAAATATTTTGTTAACATGATGGACACACACACAGAGGCAAAACCCTTACTGCCACTTCACCTTCAGCAGCAGGCGATAATAAACAGCAGACTGCTGGCACAGTTTGCCCTGTTACTGAGAGGCTGTGAGTTCACACCAACAGTTCATGAGTTTTAAACACTGAAAACTGTTGCGTTCAAGGACAGAGTTTTCAGAAGAACTGCAAGCTCAGGCAAACTGACAGCAAAGTCCTTAAAATGTCTAAAAGCAGCAGAGCCAACAGTCCTGTCATATTAGGGTTTAAATTACGCTTGTGGCAACACTTTAACGTGTCAGTATTCCAATGATTAACTGGATTTATGTTGTGGTGTACGTTAGGCAGATATACAGGAGCTTGTTGAACCACAAAAGAATTTACAGAGAGACGAGTGGCTCCAAATTCTCATTTCTAGGAAAGTTTTTTTTTTTGTGAAGCGTGCAAATGGCAGAAACGTCTGCATGAGGACCACACACAGCGGAGTGCCGCACCTCAGTTTTAGGTTTATTTGCATGGGCACTAAATGGGAAACCAAATCCATCTGAAAACAATTTATTTTACGAGTTAAAAAAAAACAAGTGAATATTCTGAGGAATGTGCTTTTTGTTTCTTTAAACTGAGCAAAAGTCACCTCAGAAAAGATGGAGGAACCAAGTGGCTCCTTTTCTATAACATTACCCATAAGGTCAGAATAGTTAGGGGGGGGAAAGTGCAGGAAAAATCTGACAATCAACCAATCCAGGCTTAAAACAATAGTTCAAAACATTCTGAAATGGGGTTCTTAGAGGTTATGAACTATTAATATCTTACCTTTTGTAGATAGTTCTTTAAATGACCCCAGACAGGTCAAGTAGGGCTAAGACCAAAATGGACTGCTGTTCACGTCCTCGGCACAAAGTCAAGCTCATCCCTGGTGTGGGTTGGACTCCACCAGGGCTGCCCCTCGTCTCTGTTCCTGTTTGTGGCGTTCATGGACAGGATTTCCAGGCGTAGTCATGCGGAGGAAGGTGTCGGGGTTTGGAAAGCTCAGGGTCTGGTCTCTGCTTTTTGTGGATGATGTGGTTCTGTTGGCGTCTTCGGGTCACGACCTTCAGCGTGCACCGGGGCATTTCACAGCAGAGTGTGAAGCGGCCGGGATGAGAGTCAGCTCCTTTAAGTCTGAGGCCATGGTTCTCAACCGGAAACAGGTGGAATGCTCCCTCCAGGTCGGGGGTGAGTCTCTGTCTCAAGTAGTATTGTTCTCCATCCCACTGGGAGGAGACCCTGGGACAGACTCAGAACTCGCTGGAGAGATTATATATCTTCTCTGGCCTGGGAACACCTTGGGATCCTCCAGGAGGACATGGAGAGTGTCACTGGAGAGAGGGAGGTCTGGATCTCCTTCTTGGACCTGTTGCCTCCACAGCCTGACCACAGATAAGCAGCAGAAAATGGGTTTATAGATGGATGGATAATTATTTTCATACATTCAATGTGGGTAAATAAAAAATGTGCATGGCCTAGAATACAGTTTTGCACACTGTGTGCACTACAATAGGCTGTGATTTTTAAAACTTTGCAACCAGCGAGCCGTGCAGCTAACGCTCACCAAGCTCAATTCAGTGAAACTGTAGCTGTGAATTTGACTGTTTTCTTACAATTCAGAAACACCAGCTAGTCTCCAACAGTCACAGCACAGTCAGATAATGACTGTACATGAAAGTGCATGAAGAACAAAAATACATGTCTTGTAGAAAATGTATAGAATTATACTTAAACACCTTTCTTAAGAGGCCCAAAAAATGTGGCCATGTTAAACGGGCGTTTGGTGTATTTATAAACGGCAAACCCACCCAGCCTGGCATGCTTCAGATGCTTTGGGTGTTACCAGAACCGGCACCAGTAAAGGTCAACGGCAATCCAAATGCTATCACACTGGAGCCAAAAGAGCCTTTTTTGGCAGCAATTTTGGGTCCTGAAAACATTCTATCTCACACATTAGTTGGTAGAATTTTCTAACAAACCAACAGCTGTGATGTCTGTCGTTTGCAGGACACACTCGCTTGTGGAATTCAAAGCGGCTGGGTGTGTCTGTTTGTAAGAAAACGTCATGCCCCCCCTCTCTTAATGTCACGTGCACGCTCGTACTCTGTCTCATCTCTAACACAAACATCAGCCAGATTTGGCAGCATGAACTTTCCACACCATTGTCTGGGGATTTAAATAAAGCATCTACTAAATTATTTTTAGTCTAGTTTTCACTTCATCACAAGACAGCAGCTTTAGACTCAGTATTTCTAATTGAAATCTAAAACAAGCCTGAACAGCTGTCTGTAATAAAAAAGTTAAAATTGAATAAAAAGATAGTGTTGGTTAAAAGCACAGATGTTGTATAAGACAGAAGTAAGCTTTCTATTTTGCTGCCTTACAACCTGGAATTTAACTGGATTTTTATGTTGATTAAAAACAATAACTCTCCAACAACACTCCAGATTAACAAAGTTAGAAAGAGGGAAGAAAATAAGAAAAAACAACAACATAAAACTGAAAAGTGGTGTGTGATTCTAAGCTCCAATCAAGTGCCAAATGATCTGAACCTGTAAAATGATTTACATGTCGTAACAACCTCCTGAATCAACACCTCTAAGTATTAAAGGCAAGGAACTCTCCCCTCAGGTCAGAGACAGC
Organism: Kryptolebias marmoratus; assembly: GCF_001649575.2. Lineage (NCBI taxonomy): Eukaryota > Metazoa > Chordata > Actinopteri > Cyprinodontiformes > Rivulidae > Kryptolebias > Kryptolebias marmoratus. The sequence goes on from NC_051446.1 coordinate 22,639,657, forward strand.
GTTGTGGAGAAGCACAGATCAGGGATGGGTTCTAAAAACTTATCACAGAACTCTGAACTTCCCACAGAGCTCCATTAAATCCAATATTAGGAAATGGAAAGACGCTGCCACCAGAGCAGACCTGCCACCAGAGCAGACCTGCAAACAGAACAGACCTGCAAACAGAACAGACCTGCAAACAGAACAGACCTGCAAACAGAGGGTCATCCACCAAAACTCTGATCAGGTAAGAAGGACACATTTATCAGAGAGACAACCAGGAGGACAAAGTTAACCCTGATGGAGCTGGAAAGAGACAGTATCTGTCCATTGGACCACTAGAAGCTGCTCGGAGCTGGGCTTCTTGAAAAGACTGGCTAGAAAAACACTTTGATTCCAGAAAACTGATATTTCCTGAAAAAACTTGATGCTGGACACAAAGCATTGAGTTTTAGGGATTGAATACATGCCTTTATTTAGTTTGATATTTTTTAGAATGATTTAAAAATAAGTTATTCCATATTTAACTTAATAATCTGAAGTAAATTTTGTTAAATTAGTACTTCTAAATAAATTAAAAGACAATGAAATTAATGCCAAGAAGAATAAATACTTTTCTAACACAAAACACTGATGAAATAATCAAAACCAATTATTTTGTGTCGGGTTGATTGGTGGACAGAAAATGTTAAACATTTCACTGAGTTATGTCAAATAGACAATGATATAATATGATACTGTCACTAATGTGTTTCAATATTCCTGTGTAGACATTTAAGTGTTGTTGTATTTTTTCGTTTACACTTCATAAACTAAAGATTCAGGCTCTGAGTTTATATTTGTGTGCCTAACAAGAAAACTCACTTTTCAGGCAAGAAAGAGAATAAACTTCAGCTGTAGATCCAGGAAGCGTCATGTTTATATAACTGCATGTGTTTGAAGGAAAGCAGTGTGAGCAACATGTGAAGTATAAATGTATGCAGTGTAGGTCAGGAAACTCTCCGGCTTCCCGCCTCTCAGTTTACGTCCACAGCTCAGGAATGTGCCGCATCAGGCTTTAGAGTCAGGAAATTTGATTTTAGGAAATGGTCTTTCTGCTGAACTTGATTTGAAAGGCAACACTGTGGAGCACGGGTGTAAAAGAACTAATATATTAGAGTTAATTTATAACAAATAAGCTGGAGCTTAAAAAAAAAAAACATTGGACAAATATGAAACACTAACATGAGTAAAAATTCCCTTCTCGACAGAGCAACAATAATCATCAAGTCAAAAGCTGATTTATGGCATCTTTGTCACTTTGTTGTAAAATGATAAACAAAGTATTCGTGGAAAATTCTAAAAATGCAGGACATGTTTTAGACATTTTTGAAAGAACAGAACAAGTCGCCTCAGACAAGGTCATCTGCTGTCATCAGCTCTCCATTTCCCTCCTCTTTTTTTTTTAACTGTTCCTCCAGAGAGCAACCTTTATATCCATATATGCATATGGAGAAGCCAAACGGGTAAAAGTCTGTATTGCATCATAGCAGCTTGCTTGATGGCAGAAATGTGACATGAATCCATGTGATTTGCTGTCAGTTGTTTCCGCACAACCACATAAAACCAACCACCGTCGGATGGTGGTATGACATCCATTTGGAAGGTGGGAGATTATTACTGGTGGAGTGTTTCTGTCAGACAGAAGCACAGTGGGTGTTTGGGTCGGTGTGGACTCGGCAGACAGCTGGTCTTTGTTTGCAGTAGCAGACAGGGGGCACTGGGCTGCTGCGCTGACTCCTCGGTGCCCACAAGAGCCGGCAGAGCAATAAACGGCCGGTTAACTGCAGCTAATAAACAGTGCAGCGGCTCCGCCTTCGTAGAGGCAAATACTTGTGCAACAGTCGCTCAGACCTCAGGCCTTCTAAGGACAAGACAAGACAATGTGCTGTGCCTCCTCCGCTGCTACTGGGATTGTGTAGAAGTGCTGAACTCCCGGATCATCTGCTGGGCTGTGAGCGGGTTAAATACTGAATGAGGCACAGAGATTGTAAATATGTGTGTCTATAAGGGGAGGTAACTGAGAACAGTGAGGAAGCCAATGACAGATGCCACAAGAGAGCTTTCTGCTGTTTATATTCCTGCACATGATGGATGCTGTACAGAACTATTTTAAATGAGCACAAAGTCATTTTTAGTGTCCTTGTTGCCACATGCATGTACAGTATGCAGGTTTGATGTTATGCTACCAGTACTACTACCTGCCTCCACACACACACACCGCCTCCTTACAGCTCCGAGGTCTAAGATTGCAGAGACTGTTTTACGGCATAAAGAAAAACATGCTCAGGGAGCAGGGGGTAGAGGTACTCTCATCATGGAGGGAAGAAGAAGAAAGATCCATCCAGCTTGAAGCAACTGAAACAGTTCTGCCGCAGGAAACAGACAAGAACCGCGGCTCTTAGATGTGTTAAAGCTTTAAAGACAAATTTCAAGAGACATGCAGCTGTAATCGACACAAACAGCTGGTTCTCTATAACACATCCACTGAATTTATACTGTTTTTTTCCTGATCTTATTCATTTTATGTTTCATGATTGTGAAAAATGGATCAAATAACGCAAATCCTCAGAAAATCCACTTTAATTCCAGGTAATAAGGTAATAATCAAATGATAAAGGTTGGTCGTATTCATCCATTTTAAAAATATTATCACTCGCCGCTGAAGGCAAAAGGGCGTTAATACATCAATTAACTTTTGGACTTAACCCAATTCAAGATGGCTGCCATGGCCAACTGACCTTAGAACGCATGAAAATGACCCTAACTCAGCCAGTTTTAAAGATATTGAGCTAAAAATTGGTGTTAGAGAAACTGATCATCGTCCATAACCCACACTGAGCGTTACACTTTCTGCTTAAAAACTTTGGCATCAGATCTGTGCGTCTGTTAGCAAAATATCTCAAGAACCACTGGATAGATTTAAGTGAAACTTGTACATCTACAACTCATTAATTTTTGGAGTCACCGCAATTCAAAATGGTCACCACAGCTGATCAACATTAGCCAGCACAAAAACTGCTATAACTTTGTCAAACTTACAGTTTGATGTGGTAGTAGCTGAGAGTCATCCTCAACCCATAATGTTAGCTCTCCCAACATTGCATATAATGTTATTTATAAAGTTTGAGTAAAATGTCTATATTTCCATCCCTACTCAGCAGAAGATCATCTTAGATTTATGCGTTATTTGGGTGTGTGTCATCAAGCCGTCCCATCTGAAGGAGGGATGAGGCCTGCTTTAAACCTTGACACTGACTTCTGGTCAGACCCCGACAGGAACTGAACTCTCTTTTGACCTCTTTTCTTGACTTTGGCTCCTCCCACAGATGGTCTTTGTGCATTCCCAGCTGTTGCGCCCCGTTCTTTCTGCACACAGAACACGGGAGTAAAGCTCTACACGAGCCCTGCAGCAGGCTATCTCAAGAAGCATCAGATCAACCCTCTCCTCCCCTCCCTCCTCACATGGCACATATACCTGACATGATCTCATGTGCACGTCTAAAATCAGTCTCAAGTTCAGTGTAGATGGACTCATATCACATTTAGGGGTTCGGATTGGACAACTGAGAAGCACAATTTCCACATACCTGCTCCATTTCTGCTTGGCACCTCCACTGTAAACATGCCAGTGACCCCCAAGGCATCCCACTGCACATTTCTGGAAAAGGTGGGAAAGGCCAGCAGAGTTCCCACTGCATCTGCCAGAGAGCATGAATTAATTTCACTGAATACGTCGACAATGGGCAACATTCTACTTCGGTCCGAATTTAGAAAAGGAGAACAATTTAAAAGCTTGTCGGGAGCTGTCAGCCAGATGCCTTTGGCATTTCAGAGCGTGAGGGACGGGGCAGAGGTTGGAAAATGCCTCGGAACAAAAACACCTTTGTCTTTCCCTGCCTGGCCTTGTAGTGATAAATCTGAATCTTCCTCGACTTTTTGTCAGCCAAGAAAGATTCCTGTGAGATTCATGGGAGCTTTTTGGGAAGAGTTCATTAAGTATGCGTAAATGACATTTTCATTTGTTTAAAAAAAAGCTCATTTTTACACTTGTTAAAGTGATTAGGTTGGGAAATCAATGTAGTTATTCTTTTTTTACAAATACCATAAAGAATACTGATGAAAACTGTACACTTTAAACACAACAGAAAGAATGATTCGAACTGTTAAAGGGATAGTCCAGTGAACCTTAAAGAGTCTTTTAAAACATCGGTGAAGACTCATCCAGGACATGACGATGATAAGTGGTTTAATAGAAGGCAACTGGACTTTCACCTCTCACACAAAAAGGCTTCCTAAGTTCTGATGATGGGTCGGGAGTTCCAGGCTTATAAGTCGTTAAAACAATGACAATAACAGAGCCGTTCAGGTCATGAGTCACTGACCCACCCCTCCATCCTGTGAGTCATTAACACATGTTGAATGCTTCCTAATGAAGCCGACGTGAGCTGGTTTGGTTCCATATTCTGACTTAATAATTATTAATAGTTAGGACCTCATCAACTGTGACATCAGTCATAGAGCACAGAGTATTGAGAATGCTAGCCATGAGTGCCAGTTTTTGTTCAATCTTAAAACAAAAAAGAACGCTACATTAGTGAATACTAAACCTCTACACTTTTGTGCAGCACTGTTTGTTTAGTTTGTCACTGTTTTATCAACCAAACAACATTCATGTTACAATGGAAAAGCATGTGTGCGGCGCGCAGATAAACGGTGTTTATGGTGACGGTGCTGAGGCTTCTGAAGGTATCAGACCCTCTGAACTCCCAGCATACTGATTCAAAGAGTATAAAAGTCACAAAAACTGAAAGTCATGGCACACGAACTCAAAGTATGTGGGGCAGAGTTTGATTGCAAAAAATGTACAGAATAAACTATAAACATTAGAGTCAATATTGATTTGTCATTCATAATTACACATTAGGCAAATGTTTCCTTACATTCCTCCATTTTGGACCAATCAGATGAGACAGAGCTTTAAACAGAGAGGCCTAAAGAGGAAGGAAATGACTCTTTAAAATGAAGCATTTCAGACTAAAGGTGACAGATTGTGCTGCAACAGTATGTGAACAATTAAGTGGATTTTCTTTTAATGAAGCACAGTGTTTTCTCCTTGTTAATACCCAATGTAAAACTGCACATAAGGGTTCAGAATACAACCCTGTTAAAAAAAGATTCAATGTAAAAAGGGCTTTAAATAATTTATCCACTTTATTTGAAGTTTTCAATTAAAAGCATCAGTAAAAACCTTGCCTTTATGTCACAGACGAAAAGGAAAGCTGGGAGCAGTTTGATTCACAGCAAGCCTCGGCTTTGATAGATAACAGTGTGTTTTAAAGGCGACAATCGACTGGCAGATCCAACATCTAAAGCTGGCAGACAGAGTCTCTCTTGTTTCCAGCTGCACAGTCTCCCAGGAACACTGACAGACACGTCTTTGTGGAGACAAAACAGAGAGCCCCGACAGAACTGTAGTCAACGAAAGATTCTGCAAGTGATTGTAAATTATCACTGGGTAGGAACATGGGAAGACATGAAGAGTGTGACAGGATTACTAGAACAAAGCAAAGGACTTAATTCATGAGATTTCTCAGTTCCTCTTCTTGTCTTTTTTTTGTCCTCTGTGCCGTTTACACACCAGTCGGCCACATGTTGAACATCTCTCACCCTCGCTCTGAAGTGACACAAACATGAGGAATGCTGACTCTTTTGTTCCTCATTAAAGCACAAGATATTCCTTCTGACCATCGCTTGCATGATCGTGAGTCACCGTGAAACCATTTGAGGTTTCAATCATTCCTGTTCCCTTTCTATCATGCCTAGATGACAAACACGAGCTGAATTTTTCCCCTAATTTGGGGAGGAGGTCTGAGTGTGTGAGTAAAACACACGCCTTGGGTGAATAATTCAACTTCTTAGTCAGCATGGAAAGATGAGATCTTTTTATAAACATTTAGCCAAAAATAACAAGAATTACAACCACCAGTTCAATTGTGACCTCAGACTGCTTTTAAAAATGTTGACTAAAAACCTGAAAATGAGGTTTTATCAAGATTAAACATCAGCAACAGTATTATTTAAAGGTCCGTGTTGTGTAAATGCTAAGTCGGCATACAAACTATTGTTTTCTATTTTGATTTAAAATTCTGCACAGAAATGTATCTCTTCAATTCCTTCAAAAACATTTTTCTACTTGAAATCTGCTTCAGCAGACTTGCTCTATTTTTGTCTTTTTATGCGTCTTTTATCTTTTAACTACTGTTCTGCTGATTTTAGTTCCTGTTGTGCTTTTTTTGCCTGTTCTGCTCATTTTAACTTTAACAAGAAACACTTTAGCATTCACACCGTGTTTTTATATTTCTCTAGTTATGATTCAGTCCAGTTTTCCTGTCCTGTATCTGGTTGCGCAGCACGAGTCTATCGAGTTTAAGAACTGTTAAAATGTGTCATTTAGTTTTCACACAGTCTGGTTTAGTCAGTTCTTAAAACATGGCCACATTTCAGTAAAGACAGTTGAAAATGGAAAAGATATCAGAGAATCGCTCCAGAACTCATTTTGTTCATTAGGACCAGAATCACAAACATTTCCATGTTGAATGGCAGAATGACCGGCAGATTCTGCCCTGTGTTTCCTCCCTGGTCACTCCCCTCCCTCCCCTCCTGTCCTGTCCTGCTATGACATACCCTCTCCTCCGCTCTGCTGCGCGCCACAGAGTGGCTCCGATGGAATGTGATGACCATGGGCTGGACAAAGCCCTGCATTCACGGCCCCACATCCTACTCTGAAACTTTGTGACTGGGAGCCTTGATCACAGAGTGGGGACCCGGGGGGGGGGGGAATCAGCCCATCCAACCCGCCTGTCTTGTCAGATGTCGCTGCCCTCCCTCACAAAGCAGCTCATCAGCTTCAGATCGTACAGTTGATAAAACTGATAGCACAAACACAAATATGGAGGTTAAAAAAGTCCGGATAATGTTTTATATAAAAAAAGAACAAATGACAAGAAGTGGGAATCTTTCTGATCCACCTTTTTAAAAAACAGCCAAGCATTAATTACACTAAAAAGACCAAAACTTACAGAATCTAAATCTGTGTGTTTTTTGGGCTTATGAGAGTGTGTGTGTGTCTGAACAACAGTGCTGCCTGCCTGTTTGATGATCTCTGCTTCCTCTCAATATCTAATATGGCATCCATTTGCCTGCTTTGTGTAGGTAATATAATGACGCATTAGAGCACACAGTGTCTCCTGGGTCTTTCCATGAAACCTGCAGCCATAAAGTACAAACACTAACATTAGTTGCCATGCAACAAGCACACAAACTTGCACAAAGCATGTAAGCATCTTAATAGCTTTGACTGCTTTCCAACATACACCATACATGGCATACGTACGGTATAATAGAAAACTGTACTACAGAGTGTCATGAAGCTGGCCTTTTTTTAGTTCTAACTGCAGTATCATAGATTTCTGGCCTCATTGATGAACAGTAGCACCAACATGAGAAAAGGAACATCACTGCATCAGCAACAAAGGCCCGGCTCGGACCTGACTGACCCGAGATGAGCCCAGGAAGCTCCTCTGATTTTCCCACCTGGATGCTCCGTTACCTCGGAGGGTGGTGGGAGGGAGAATCTCTAATTCTTCATTTCCTCTCCAGGTGTGGCCACCCTCCTCATCGGTCGCTCCATCCACAATTCATGAGAGGAAACTGATGCCATCATGATGGTCTGCGTCGTTGATGACAGAGCAGGAGAAGAGATACAGGTTCTGTTTGACCCGGTAAAGAAAAGTTTAGCGATTATATTCTCTGAAAAATACAAAGCTGTGCTAATGACCAGAACACTAGACTGAGCAGGACACTTTCCAGGAGACTGGGGGAAGGTGGCGGGTGAGGGTGGGGGTGAAAAAGTGAAAACACCAAAAGGCCACACAGCGAACACTCAAGAATTTGTTTTCAGACGATGGGAGGGTTTGGAAAACACCTTGACCTCTTCCTCTGGTCTATTCTTACCAGAAAAACTGAAAGTCTGTGGTGAAAGGCCACAACCTTAGGAAATGTGTGGGTGTATCAGTACACACACACACACACACACACACACCTTCATGAGGTGAAATCAAAGAACAGATCACAGGTTAAGGCTTTCACTCTACATACCTTTTAGACCTAAAAAGTGACAGTTTCTGCATTAAGATGAATTTTCTAAAGTTACAGGAACAGTGATGACCATATTCAAAGTAATTAAAGGCCTAACTTTCTTTGAAAGAATACTTATCACTCGCCACCTTTCATGTCAGTTTCATGTGGTATTATAAGATGTCAGAAGATGGGTAAATTACTCTCTCCCTGCCGCATCAAATTTTAGCTCCACATCTGTTAAACTGACTGAGTTATTGCCATTTTTGTGTTGGCTAATGTTGATTAGCTATGGCAGCCATCTTGAATTGGATTGTCTCCAAAAGTTAATCAGTTGTAGATGTACATCCAATTACCACTTCCTGAAAGTTTGATTAAAACTCCTCTGGTGGGTCATGAGATACTTTGATATCACACAGAGGTTATTATCCCGCTTTGCTGTTTGGCAGCAGACAAGGATTCTTTGTAAAACTTGAGAAGAGGCATCAACTTCTTGTTAATGTTTGTTTACTTTTGTGTGCAAATATGTCAGCATGTGATGCAGCTGAAAATGCAGTGTTTGAGTGACACAACAGTTCTAAAAATAATAAATCTGTCTGTTTGATTCACTGTTTGTAATATGAGCAACATCAACATGTCCAAAGGAAAGAGATGTTTCTCACAGATAAAAATCTACGTCATCATCGCCAAAGAGCATGAAGTCTTTGTTTGTTCTCTCCGAACTTAAACATTGACACTTTTCATCTGAGCCAAACTGAGAAAACTCCACAGACCAAACCAAATCTCTGCCAAACCACATGACTCAAATTACTGAAGTTATGAATTTTTTATTTCCCGTTTGAGTTGCTTTTTATTTGCAATCTACAAAACCACAGAAAGAGAACATTAATTCGATGCTATTACTTGCAGACCAAATTTTAATTTAAGAACTCCTTTTTATTGTGCCTCGCCAAAGGTGAAGCAGCAGTAATGTCTTTGCCCCGGCCTCTGTGTGTGTTCATGTCTGTAGTGTTAGCAAAATGTCTTATTAAACACTGGAAGCATGTTAATGAAACTTGCAGAACGTAAACAATGGATGTACACGCACAACTGATTAATATTATGAATGAACCCAATTCAAGCTGTAGCTAAGCAATCATATCAAACAGAATTAGCCACAGCTCAGCCAGTTTTATAAATATTGTGCTGACATTTGATGTGGTAGTAGCTGAGAGTTGTTCACAACACATTCTAGGAGCAACACTTTATGTAAAATTATCACTTAAAACTTTGGCATCAACAGTGTCTGTCTGTTAGCAAAATATCTCATGAATGACTTGACAGAAATCAGTGAAATTCACAGAAAGTAATCACTGAATGTACATCAACAGCTCGTTAAAATTTAGAGTCAACCCAATTCAAGATGGCTGCCACAGCTAATCGACATTAACCAAGACAAAATGGGCTACAACTCAGTCAGTTTTATAGATCTTCAGCTGAGATTTGGTGTGAATCATCCACAACGCATACCCTGAATGCCATCACACTTTCGAGATCTCACAATATTGCATGAGATCCTGCAAAACGTCATTTACAAGAACTGACCTAAACGGCTACAACTAGTTTAAAACTCTGGGATGAAAGGCGGTGAGCGATATGCATTCCTTCAAGGAATGCTAGGCCTTTAACTCTTATGGCCTTTTAATCCCTGTTGGCTCTACAGTCGTCACATCAGTGTCACTGAGCTCTTAGCGGACGGTGTGCCCGCTCCTTCAGACATTTCTACTATGTAGTAATTCACAACATACTGTCTTGAGTCACATGGCAGGAGTAAATATAGGCTCCTTAGGCCCGTGGGGAGATCGAACAGGAATCACTTTTCAAGCAGACACTCGCAGCTCTATGTAGGGGAGGAATTTCATACGAGGGCTGGCTTTTTCTGCTCTGTTAAAGCGTATTTATAGCAGGTGAGTCGAGGGCAGCAGAGGCATGCGTGGTGTGGCCTTCTGAAACCTCGCCATGTTAAGCAACGCTGCGGCCTGCAGAGGTGGAGCCAAATATGTCCGTCTATTCTATAGAATCTAAATATATCAAAAACTATGGATTTATGACAAAAATACTTTGGCCACAGGCTGCAAAAAAAAAAAAGATGCACCACAATCAAATCACCACCAAGCCTTAACGCTTTAAATTAAACAAACAAGCAAACTGCAAGTAATTTATACAGGAGGTTGTGAGATTCCAGGATTTTACTTTCATTTTGTCTTGTTTTGCAGAGATCAGTCATTAAAATAATTGCAGTGAGTTCAATTTAAAGTTTTGTTGCCATGCTGGACTCAGTACATCTTTCAAAACAAATCTGAACTCATTTCAGTGGGTTTATTGTTTTGTTGTTTTTGTGAAAACTGGCCTCAACTACGACTTGTAGTTCAGACTTTAAACAAAAGTAAGCATTTACGGGTATTGCATATTGAAAAATAATGAATAATTCTTAGTGACAAGCCTCTTCAATGCGCAGAAACATTTTCAAATTATTGCTATATGTGTAATTAAACTATTGGATGTGGGCCCAAAATTATTGTTTTTTTAAGAAAATGATTAAAAACAACCTGATATTGGAGTGAAGAGAGTAAAAGTTCAAGGTAAACTTATGTATCTTAGAAGGGCTGTTTGGTATCAGGAGCTGGTTTGGAAAGTTTTCAAAGGGGTGGTACGAAGGTAACATGGATAAAAGCACAAAATTTACTTCTAATATAGAACTTTTCTGTCGTGGTTTACTTCATAAAGCAGCAGGATACCACCTCAGGATTCAGGATTGGATCTGTTGGCTTCCTCATAAAGACAACTGATTACTGTTACAGTTTTATTGATGTTAATGACATGGATTGTAAATGGGCTGACGTGTGGATTTAATTTAAACCTGAATCTGACTCTACTGGTTTTGAATTTCACTAATTTGCTTTGTACATCTCCCTGCGATGACTTGTTTAGATTTGCGCTTCATGTTTTCTCCATCTCAGGTAGCAACACTGTTGGGAGTTAACTTCAGAGTTCACACACTGTAAAAATTAATCTGAAAACAAGATCAGGAATAACAAAGGAGGAAGACCCTTAAAACAATCACTTAAATATATAATATTTTGGTTAAAATCCTGGCATAAATATGGTCCAGCTGAGTAACTCCTGACTACAGCTTTACCTATTTTTCTCCAGTGGAAACTGAGCTGTCCGCTCCTACCTCCTCAGAACTGATTAGTGTAAATGATCCTTAGTTGCGTTGGCAGGTAACACAACACAGATTATTATTCTGTGCTACAGGGGTTTGTGTGCACTCTTCCTGTGTCATGAATCATTAAACAGGTGACTGTAATTCATACAGACAGCTAGATTCTCAGGGTAACAGGGAGCCACCTGATGCTGAACGGAGACCAACTAGACTCCTGTATTTCAGAAACAAGACTTCGATTCCTAACACAAATATTCAAATACAGACTATAAATTATACATCTGTGTTCAAAGACTATATTATAATAAGTGTGTTATTCAAAGATTTATGGTTTCTATATAAATAAATTCACAAGATCTGTAAACCTGTAGTCCAATTATTGTCTTTTCCCACCTGTATCTCATTTCTGTGCCACAAATGTGTGCAAAAAACCAACAAGCATAAATCATACAATCTTATATACAATAGTGTGACAGAATTTAACTATAATGTTTTATTAGTACAACTAAAAAAAAAAAAAAAAGCACCTGTTGACCATTAATCTGAAAATCCTTGGCATAGTGTTGCAGTAGCCTATGGCAACTGGTTCTGTGTCAACAGAAATCTTGGACAGCTCCTGCGGACCAGGGCTACAACACCATTGGCTGGCTGAATCAATGACTTCCAAACTTCTTTATCTATTATGCATGTCAGTTCACCTTTAGTGTGTTCTTGGACTCATTCTCAGGTATATGCAGCTGGTCACTGGGAACAAAAGGACAAGCTCTCGTCTCGGTAAGTCTTATTTATCATACAAGTTTTGATTCCTTCCCTTACTGACTCAAATAAGCTACATTTTATATTTTAAAAACCTATGAGAACAGGCTGAATAGATGAGTAGACTACAAACAGCACAAATTAAGGGATTTAGATTTAAGGGACTATTTTTTCTTTTTTTGCTGGTTATCGGGCTCAGAGCAAGCATTGGTTGAGTCAGCAATGGAGCTGATTGGATCAACTCTGACAGCCACTTATGCTCGGCCAAAGACCAGCCACTTCCTCCCTGCCATCTCCACCATGGCATCCAGCTATCGCAACCCTCAGACAGCCTTGGTGACGAACCCGGGTGCCAATCTGTGGAGAACCAGCAGCTATTACAAGAGCAGCAGCAGTCTCCCGTTGACCTCTCCCATGCAGCGAGAGGATTTTGATCTGGTTCGCGCCAAGACCACGATGTACCCCTCCAACAGGAGCATTCTGACAACCCGGTACACCCCCGATGACTGGTTCAAGTCCAACAACAACAATTACCGGGAGTCGGAGTCCTCCAGGAAAGGCGCAGAGCGACTGAGGAAGGACACCATCAGGTTAATGCAGGACAGAGAGCAGATCACCAGGCGAACACAGGAAAACACCAGCAAGAACATTGCAGAGAGGGTCAATGACATTGTTTTCTGGAGGTCTGAGCTGACCCATGAGATTGACAACATGGTGACAGAGATAGCAGCGCTCAGTGAGGTGAAAAGGAGGCTGGAGCGAGCCTTGGCTGAGACTGAGGGGCCCTTACAGGTAAGAATGAAGAGTGTTTTCCTTTGAGTCTGTTTGTTTTTGGTCTAAAAATCTCAATATTGAGATTTTTTTTTTTATTAAAACATAAACAAACTAGTCAAATTATTATCGATTATAGTTATGATTCAAGTGTATCATAACTCAAGAAAGTCTGTTTCTGTGCTTCCCTGCTTTTGCCGAGTCAAACTTTTATTTTGGTTACCATAGCACCCTGTTAGAGCGGCAATGGTCATTTGCGTCACATGAGGTACATCAACCTGATCTAGCTGAAGATCCGATGACACAAACACCTTGCTGGTCTAATATCATGTGGCAAAAGGTTTTCTTAGAGACTTCTCCAGGCAACGGAAACTGGAGCGTACCCCTGATGCATTACAACAAATACCCATTCAGGGACATAAACTATGCTTTATCTAAAGTACCTTAGCACCCCCTTTGTAAAGAGCTTATCTTACTTACTTTATTGTCCCCGAAGGGCAATTTGCTTTGCAAATATCTCTGTTAATGTTGCAAGAAAACTTAATGTTGACAATGTTAGATCCTAATCTCAGCTTCTTGTTGTCTCAATCATTTTGTCAATAGGTGTCTCAAGAGTGTTTGTACCACAGAGAGAAGCGGATGTCCATCGATCTGGTACATGACGATGTAGAAAAAGACTTAATAAAGGTAAAATAACAGCAGTATACACTCACCAACCACTTTAAAAGGCACACCTGTTCAGTTGCTTGTTAACACAAATGGCTAATCAGAAGAATGGGCAGACTGGTTTGAGATGACAAAGGCAGCAGTAGCTCAAATAACCACTTGTTACAAACAACTTATGTAGGATACCGTCTCTGAACGCACAACACGTCCAACCTTGAACTAGACGGTCTACAACAGTGGTGTCCAATCCTGGTCCTGGAGGGCCACTGTCCTGCATGTTTTAGGGGTTTCTCCGCTTTGACACACCTGATCTGAATGACTGAGTGATTACCAGGCTTCTGCAGAACTTGAAGACCTGCTGACAAGCAGAGAAACAACTAAAACCTGCAGGATGGTGGCCCTCCAGGACCAGGATTGGACACCACTGGTCTACAGCAACAGAAAACCACTCCGGGCGCCACTCTTGTCAGCTAAGAACAGGAAACTGAGTCTAAAATTCACACAGGCTCACCAAAATTGAACAGTAAGAGAAAATCATTGCATAGTCTGATGAGTCTGGATTCAGTGGACTCCATCAGCCTCCACAGTCACCTGATTTAATCCAATTGAGCACCTTTAGAATGTGATGGAACGGGAGATTTGCATCATGGATGTGCAGCTGACAAATCTGCAGCCACTATGATGCTATCATGTCGATATGAACTAAAATGCCACAAAAAATTAGGGTGGTTCTGACAGCAAAATGATGTCCAACCCAATATTAGCAAGGTGTACTTAAAGTGGCTGGTATGTCTTACTTATAAAACCAACCTCACTGCACATAAAAGTCATCATTTGCTTTCTATTTTTGCTAAAACAAGGAAGTAGAAGTTATAAAGTCGTGTCAGGAGAAGATGAGGCGCCATCTGGACAGAGCCATCGCACAGCTGGCGTAAGTCTTAAAAATTAAACACCAATGCATTTGTAGGTGCAAGCTTGTATTAGATGTACGTATGTATTCATGTTTTTTGAGGTGTTCCTCAGGGCAAACCGAGCAGCCCAGCACGAGCTGGAAAAAGACCTGAGTGATAAAGTGACAGCTCACAGGATTGACGACAAGTGTCACCATTTGAGAAACACATCGGATGGGATTGGCTTCTACAGAGGGATTGACAGAATAGACCATTCGTGAGTATACGATTAATTAGAAATGTTTCAATCTCATTAAATTAAATATCAAAAACATTCCTAAAAGCTGTCATAGTGCCTCCAGTTAAACTAACTTTAAATCTTTTAATGGTCTTTAACCTTTATGTTTTAGTCATGAGCATTTGTATTAAATATTCATTAAAAAAAGACTTATGCCTCCTTCCTACTGCATACTTTATAAAGAGTCACAGACATATTGTCCCACTACAGTCAGTTGAACTGTTGTGCCTTCTATGTATAAGTGATTTTATTAAATAATGAAACTAGCATTACTTAAAAGAATGCATATTACTCACAATTTTGCATGCTAAAGTTTTTAAAATAGATCTTTTGCAATCTCTTAGCGCTCATAATATGTGTTAAGAATGACTCAACTACCACCATGCACTTAGATTTTATCAGAAATAAAATTTAAATAAATATCTAGCCATTTTATGCTCTGTTGAACATAGATTAAGTAAAGCAGTTTGTTACCTGTTAAGATCTTTTCACTGCTACATTTTTGCCACAGCTCAGCAAGGTCAAAGGTCACAACAGTATTTATTTTTTGAATTATTAGAAAAGATTTACATCCTTACAGCGCTGTGAGTGACATTAGAACTGTTGGAAAGTAGATTTCACTGATAAATACGTACCTAGCATATTTTTTGTAATTAAAGAACAAAAAATAAAAACACCAGAATGCGATGCATCACATTTGAAAGGTTTATCTCTGTTGCATCTGATAGTTGTTGAAAAAGTATTAAGGGATAAAAAGAAGGGCTGCAGGATGTTCAAAAAGACAGCCAGAATCTGAACATTGTGTCAATTTGATTCTTTCTGCCTTTTTGACAGAGTTTCTCTGCCGGACTCATGGTCCAAATTCACAGATGACAACATCCTGCGCTCCCAGAGCGAGCGTGCTGCCTCCCACAAGCTCAGAGACGAGATTGAAATCCTGCTGAGCAGCACATCCAGCGAAATGTGGAACCAGTTCAGCAACGTCAACGTGGCTTTTACCAACCGCATCTCTGAAACCTCCGATGCCAAGAACAGCCTGCAGGCACACCTGGCTAAGGTCTTCATCTCTTCTACAGGATCTATTTAATATATAAGAACTATTTTATTGCCCTTATTAAGGAGAGATTATGGGTTAAGTTATTTTCTTACCTTTTATACAGAAAGTATCTTTGCTACATCTTGAATTATCTGCAAATCTGATGTGCAGATTATATGAAATATCTTTACTGTGTGATCAATTATCTGTGGGAGACATTTGTCCTCTATTAGATTATACATGTTTATCTGTCCAAATATAGTATAAGTAATATATTGTCTATTTGTTGTCATATTTATTAATGAACCTTATTGTTCGGTGGTGAACTGCAACAAGTTATATTCCGAGTTATCCACACTGAGCGTTTTAACAGTAAGAGGAGCTGTAATATGGAGCGCGCTGCTCTTAATAAAGCTATTTTTATGTCAGCTGCAAAAAGTGATTCACTAGAATTAAATTACAATAAAGAAGCAGCTTTGGACAGAGCAACCCACTGAGCTGCACATTATCGATTTGAAGTCTGCAGCTTTGTACTTTTTACTCCTTCTCTGCCTCTACTTTGAAAAATTCCCAATTTTCTTCACATTGTTTCAAACAGTCTCCTGAAACCAAACAATAAATCTGTCACATTAAAAAAAAACTACTGCTACGTGATTTAGATTTTTTTTTTTGTTCTTTCAACCAGACTCTGCAGGAGATCTTCCAGACTGAGATGCTGATTGAGTCTTTGAAGAGAGCTTTAAGAGACAAGGAGAGTCCTCTGAAAGTGGCCCAAACCAGGCTGGAGGAGAGGACACGAAGACCTAATATAGAGCTGTGCAGAGACAACCCACACCACAGGTAAACGGCCAGCCCAGCACACAAAACACACCTAAAGGGATCAGTTAGAGAGTAAATTTAAATTTAAACCCAATCCATGATTTGTAGCTTAAACAATCAAGACATCGAGGCAGATGGCCGCCCATCCTGTGCTTGGTTCTGGTTCTGCTGGAGGTTTCTTCCAGTTAAAAAGGAGTCATTTGATTTTAAATATTTTTAGGAAAAAACTCAGAAGTTGTCAACAAATGACATCTCCAAGATCAGACAACAATTTTCTGATTAAATATTGATATTAATTAAACTGCATACCAAACTCAATTTGATTTAATTGTTTGTTTATAAAACTCACACCGCTGGATATTTGTCAGCCAAGCAAAACAAAGACTTTAATGACCCTCAGGATGAAAGGGGCAGAGATTAATCTGCATGAGAATTATGTCATCTCAATGCAGCCTCTAATTTCAAATGTTGCACAAAATTTGTAACTCAAAGTGACTGCCTACCTTTGCGTTTCTCTTGTCAGACTTGTGAGCGAGGTGAGAGAAATCGAGGATACTATCCGGAAACTTCAGGAGAGACTGATGGAGGCAGAAAACACTCTGCAGACTCTGGTCAGGACTAAAGTCACCCTGGAGCACGACCTGTCCATCAAGGGCCACTCTCTGTTCTTGGACCAGGACAGGTGCATGAGCATTCGCAAGAGCTTTCCCAGCATGCCCCGTCTGGTGGGCTACACCTAATTCAGGTCTCTGAGGATTGGAGGAAAAATCAGTCAAAGATATGAAACTTTGGTTTGTAGTGAGATTTATTTCACCAGTATTTTATGGTTTGAAAAGGTTATCCTTAAATCTAAATAAAAATATATCAAGTCTGTTTCTTTGACTTTTTTAAAAACTACCAATGCACTGTTCAAAATATGTTTAGATCTGACATTTTTCACATTATCCACAACTAAAATAAATCCATCAGAAAAAAAGGATTCGTAAAAATCAAAATTTAGTAAAAGGTACAGTATGCACTTAACTGCACAGGTATTGATTTAATAAGTGAAACTTTTGATGATGATTTATATAAAACACTGAGTATTGTATATGTACAATACAATTAAGTATCATCTTGTATGTGACTGACAAGCAAAATCTTTTTATTCCATCAGTAAGTCGGCCACAAGTTTTAATTCAAAAAAAGTCATCATCTCATTTAGCTTTGACCCATTAGTTAGCAGCTCATTCTTGGTCCGATCAGCTGATTTTTGCAAAAATTGCTTTTTTTTTGTCATTTATTATCATTGAAGATGTGTTGTACTGTTGCTTTAACCTCACATAAAGCAGTAAAGCTGGGAATAACCCATCAGAGTGATCTTTGAGAAGCGTAATTGGGATCAGATTGTCACCATAGAGCTTATGGCTCCACGCCAACACCAACTATTTACATAGAGTGCAACAGTAACATGAATTGTAAAAAAAAAAAAAAAAACCCAGCTTCTTCTTTGTGGTCTCTCTTTAACGACTTGTGGGCCATTGCCTCACCCCATGGACAAATTGAAGAGCTTATAAAAAACTCACACCCATGCATATTTTCAATCATTTCTTTTCATTCACTCCGGTTCTTTCCACAGACAACTCCTTTTAGAGCCTGTCTGAGAATCTGAACACACACACACACTGTAAACAGTACTATCACACCCTTTGGCCCAACCCCTTCACTATCACATTTCCTGAACAACCTTTGGATTCAGAGTGGAATGCAAATAAGCTCAAATCATCAATAAAATCATCACCTTGTTTTGTGCTACATTTATCTCCATTTTAAAATTAAAGCTGATATTACAAGACAGTTCTGTTTTCTGAAAATAACTTTCATTTCGATTTAGATGTTATCATCTCAGTAAGCTGCAGAGCTCTGTCTGCTGTGCCAACAGAACAGTGTTTGATTACAACACTACAGAGTACAGCCTGGATCTCAGTGTTCGAGACGAGGTGGCAAACAGAATTCACACAGGAGTCTCCAAAGCTGCAGTTTTGTTTCTTAAATTTAAACGTGCAAAAAGTCAAGCGACACATTTTCTCTCAAAAATAGTTGCAAAGGCGTCTTAAACCCTTCTCAATTTAGTTTCTGCAATTATAGCGCACCAGAGCTCTGGTTTGACATCTCCACGGATGCGCTCGTTAGAACAGAAAACATCTGAGGCTACCATTAATATCCAGCTGCAGACTTAACGGCACTCTGAGGTTCCACCGTCCTGAAGCCCTGCCACTCCAAGGTCCACTCCGGTTCACACACCTTCCTTATTTTTTTCCAGTTTATTTTATGCAAATAATAGTGCAAATTACATTTTTTAAATAATATCAGCAAACATTACCTTTATTTTTTTCATATCGTACCAACATGTTTATTATCCCCTTTAAACTTCTGAAGCATTTTGTCTATAATATTCTCATAGGTCTAGTAGGGATGAATGAAAGACATTTACACAAGGTTTGAAATGCATGGAAGCAACAGTTTTAACATTACATTTTTTGAGCATGGAATGTTGTTCTGCGCATGAACTGAAGCACGAACGGTACGATTTCTGCATCAGCCAGGAAAAGGCCTGAGATTGGCTGAAGTCAGATACTTCTCAGAGCTGCAGCCCTGAACATTCAGGTTTAAAAAATATGCTGATGGAAACGAATAATCATTTAAAAAACTTGTTTAAACCAGTCTGTTTTAAAAGTGTACTCCAGTACATTAAAAGATAAAAATGGGGGCAGCTGTTGAGGTGGATACAAAGCAAGCTGAGGCAGGTATAATGTGAGAAAGAAAACAATGTGATCAGTCTAGAATACAGTTTTGCAAGCTTTGCACAAAAAAAGGCTCTGATTACCAAAAACTGGCTGCCCAAATGTGTCCACGCAGCTCGCTGGTTGAAAACACTCCGAACTGAGAGAGACTGCAGCAGAACATTTATTTATTATCTCATAATTGTGAGTTGTTAACTAGTTTCCAACAGTTGCAGCCTAATGAGAAACTGCTAAATAACAGGAGATCTACGCCATGTTTCAGGAATTCCTGAGACCGTTTTCTAGTTCATATCAAGAGACTCGCTGCTTTCACTACTTTCTGATTTGTGCTTCAAAAATACACAACAAACAGTGAAGTATGTGTCATGTTTCTCCTCCTACATGGGACATAAATACAGCTTTCTGTTTGACCTCCTGTAACGCCCCTACATATTGGGAATGTACTCTGAAATTCTCTCCGCAGTCCAAACATATTGGCAGTTTATTTTTAACCCCAGTTCTTGTTATAGGTTCCCTGTGCCCCGTGTTATTTTATGTTTCTTACATACCGGCATAGCACACAGTAATGAAGAGCTGATGGGAGAACACTTGAGACCAGTGTCAGCCACACAGGGAGTTTTATCGTCGTTTTTACAGCTAAATCTTAGGAGAAAACACAAAGGGACAGTCAGTAAATAAAAGCAGATGGACAACAACTCCGGTCTTTTCCTACTTAACTTTTAAAGTGAGCTAACAAGTCAGGAATTTTCTTTCATTGCTGCAGCATTGAAGTTATAACTATTATTATATACTGCATATGCTTTTTGTTGTTGTGGATTCTTTGATTTGTTTCCTCTTTCCGCAGGTCCCGAGGAAGATTTCAAGGGTGTTGACTTGTTTCATCTCAATGCTTTTCTTTTTCTCTTCTACTTCTATCCCCTTTTTTCTCTTCAAACCTTTTCCTCCATCACTTTTTTCCCCCTTTCTCATCTTTGTGTCCATTACAATTGAAATAAACCAAAAGCAATTTCTTAAATAAAGTTTTATATACCAAGGGGAACATCATGGCAAAAGCCGAAATGCTCCGCTTGTGAAAGCAAATCTGTTGGGTCTTACCTTGACATTCAGACGACAATTCTGAGTGCCACACACCCGGACAGGACACGTAAAAAAAAAAAAAAAAAAGAACCAATGGACAACAACTCTGGTCTTTTCCTACTTAACTTTTAAAGTGAGCTAACAAGTCAGGAATTTTCTTTCATTGCTGCAGCATGTTTATGTCTACTGATGTTATGTATTCCTTTGAGGAACACCAGGTGTTTAAGTTTTAAAAGTTTCTGGATTTAATACTAATTATGTAGCAGGAAGAGGGTTTTTTTTTGTTAAAAGAAATATATTTGCATTCTTACATGCAGCCCTCCATAAAATACTGTTAAAAGTTTAATGACAGTAGCTTCCTGAGCAATCAGTCTTCTCATATTGTTGATTAGATTAATCTTAGATCTTAAAGACACTAAATGAAATGACTGTGCCATAATCAGTTCTAAATAAACTGGTTTGTTTTTTTTATTTTATGCCATTTTTTGCAGAGCTGCTCCTGCCTCGATGCGGTTTCAGTAAGCAAGTATAAAGAAAATCAGATCCATTTCAGTGTAAGAAAACAAAAGGCAACACTTTAAAATACATTAATTAGTGTTTAATAATTTAAAAAGAGCCACTTATAAACTGTAATCAGAAGAGGATTACACATGAGCAATGGACCCAATGAAAAATTCTTTGAGTGTTGGAGGTATTGATGTTGTTGGAGGTCACCTTGGTTTCACTACTATCTTTAATATTTATTTAGTTGAACTCTGTCTCAAACAGCCAGAGCTCATGTTGAGCTGTAAACCAAACATTCATGGGAACCAGTCCCTCTTGCTGCTTTTGGAGCCGTTCCAAAACTCTGAGTTTCCTCAGGAGGCTCTTCAGCCACTCCATCACAGGGTTGTGAAGTTTGTCTATTATTAGCCTCGTCTACAAGAAGAAATGAGACGGAGCAGGAATCTGCAGCTAGTAACTGTTATGGGTTAAAGGAAGCTGGAGACGGCCTGATAAGACACGTGATATTCGGTGGGGTTTTCCATCCTAACTGCCAGCCACACGTACCGTGCCCTCTGCTTGGGCTGCAGCTTTGCAAAACAAACAGAAATCTTTAACTTTCAATACACATCATCTTTCCCCCTCCTCAGCATTCTGCACATAACTGTTCCTCCGAGCAGGAAGCCACGATGAACCGGCAGAGCCTGACTGCTTTACCAAAGTTCAGGGATCAGCTGCAAAGATCGGTACATTCTGTACAATGTGAAAGAGACAGGGGTCCTGAAGGTTGTTTTGTTCAGTAGATTTATCCATAAAATTGATCCGTGGACTCAGGTCTTCACATTCTGTACAGAAAAAGGAGGATTAGAAGCTCATGGAGGGGCAGAAAAGTCAAGCTGTGGGGCTGAAGTCCTTCCTGCTGAATCACAGAGAGCCGGTGTTGGCTGGAAGTTTAATCTGCCTTGAAGTAATGTTTATTAAATTATCTACTCTGTCTCAAAGCTCATACCTCTGATTGCTGCTTGTTTTTGTGGGATGACTTGTGACTCATGACTAAATGATTTCAGGCATGTCAGATGACTCGTGCCTTCTTCTGTATTAACCTCTAAAGTCTATATGACCTAAATAAGGAGCTTAAACTTCACTGAAATGTCACAATTCTTAATGTTTCTGGAAGTAACAAGATTTTAAGGGTTGTAATTACAAATTTCCAAATTACCTTTTCAAAATGTGTTCTGGTCCAAATAAATTACAGGTGAACAAATACACCAGCCAAACTTTGTTATTGGACAATATACAGCTGGTTGACTTCCACTGGTCAGTTTGATAAAGATTATAAATCATTTATATCTTACTTGTTGTAGGTAGTTAATCAAACAACCTTGGGTTAGAGCTACATAGTTTAATTTTGACATAACTGACTAGCTAACAGCTAGTCTTAAAAAAACCTACAGTCTCCACCATTTTATAGCAGTTTATGCAAACACTTATTTAAACCATTGCTTTGTCACCAGTTTTGCATTACACAATTATCTTTTTAAGAAATATGATGATATTCCTGCAGGAAGTGCTCCTGTTTGCTGCTGTTGTTGCTAATTGTGTTTGAAAATATCTGTACAAATACTTGTAAAGAGCCATGTAATGCAAAACTGACGATGGTGCAAAGGTCGTTGAAATACTGTTTCTATGAATCACTGAAATGTTGGAGATTGAGATTGTTTTTAAGACAGTAGCAATCCACTTCGGTCTTGTGATTGGATTAGCCATTAGTGCATTCATGTACATTCAAAGAGCTATGTACAATAAGTAAAATATTAACTTTTCAGCACTATTCCAGCCCTGTGACGGACTTGCAACCTGTGCAGAGTGAACCCCGCCTCTCGCACAACAACCATGAAGATAAGCAGGTAAAGAAAATGGATGGATGACTATTTCACAAACCTCTACCTCAAAATGTCTGAATTCCTTTCAGATAAAGCCATTTATATACAACTTTTCAATTTTACACTGAATCTTTTACAGTGCACATTTTATTATTTCTCTACATGAGGTAAATGGAAAACTGGAGAAATGAACACTCAGAGCTGAATGACTTTGCTGAAGATGCTGAAACTGAATTGTTAAAAGGTAAAAGAAGCAGAACACTAGCTAAAAGTATCGTTTCAAGACAAAAACAGAGCAAGTAAGCTGAAGGAGAGTTCAAAGAGAACTATGTTTTTGAAGGAACTGAGACCTTCATTTATTTCTATGGGGGAAATAATTAGGTAAATATTTTTAAAAATCATAAAAGTGACAAAAACCAAAGGTCATAGCAGCCATCTCCTAAATGAGCTGAAAGTTCTGGTGCATGAACGGCTAAAATAGCACAAAGTCTGCAGAAGTAGTTAGAATAAAGGAGTGCAAAAATAAAAAAAAAACATTGTGAATGCTGAATAAACATTAAGACAAATACAAAAACAACTGGTACTGGTCACTGCTATCTGCTATCAGACAAATTATTAATTCTCATCTCAATATTAGAACTGAATTGTTTTGTATTCAGTGTATTTTAAGCTGTGGGGTTTGGTTTGCCTCTTTGTTGTCATCTCCTGACTGTATCGAACACCGAGTCTGATTAAAGTGTGATGACAGGGCGGTGAGTCAAAACATACGAGCACACAAACACGACTGCATCTACCTCTCATCAGTCTTTCAGCCTGTATCTCTCACATTTACCTGCCTCCTTTTCACCTTCCCCACCTTTAAACCTGCTCAGATTGTCTCTCTGAAAAACAGACCTTCCATCCTACATGATCCTGCTGCCATGTTTTATGACCAAACTAAATTCCAGACATCATGTGCACTCATGCTATAATTAGGAACTGTCACATATGTTTAGGAAAATACCAAGTTTATGATCTTTCGAACTGGCTAGCTGATGTGTGCCTTGAGCCAGAAAAATGAGAATGAGGCAGAACGAGAGCAGACGCAGCAGAAGAACTGTTACAGAACTGCAGAACTTCGAAAAATCTGATTGTATGTTTGCTTTACATTTATCTCAGAAGTCCAACCTGAGATCTGGGAACACCATCGCACCCAATTCAACCACGCTCCATTTGCAAGACAGAAAACTATCAGGATTTGCTCAGTGAACAGGCTCACTGCTGTTTGTAATACAAGTCAAAAATGATTTTTTATCTTTGCATTCCAAGTGTTCAAACACAGTGACAGTATGTGAAGACGTTCAGTGCTATTTTGTTACTAATTTAATGAGATACAAACCAACAGAAGTGAAAATTAAAGGATTAAAACTGCACCTGGATTTTGAGGTTAGGGCTGATGAGGAAGGGTCAAGGGTCAAGGGTCATTCTAGCTGTTATTTCTGACTTCCAAGTACTAACAGATTTCAGCCTAACCCTTAAAATACTCTCTGAACAAAGATGGGGCCACCTTTGACCAAACTGCGGCTACAAGTCAAAACACAAAGCAATGGGACTGATTTCCAAGTGGTCAAACTGACGCAGATTTCCACCCTGGACCTTAAAGGAGCATCACCTGGATCTACCGTCTCAGTAATGAGCCAATTAGTAATTTCAGCTAATAAACCGCTTGAGTCAAGATGAGTTAAATAGGATGCGATGGAATAAAGTGGACTCCGGGTACTCCGGTTTCCTCCCACAGACCAAAAACATGCGTGTTAGGTTAATTGATGACTCTAAAATTGTCCCTAGGTGTGAGTGAGAGTGTGAATGGTTGTTTGTCTCATTTGTCTATATGTGGCCCTGCGATGGACTTGCGACCTGTCCAGGGTGTCCCCCGCCTCTCGCACAGTGACTGCTGGGGTTAGGCACCAGCTACCCGCGACCCGGAATGGAGAAGCGGTTAAAGAAAATGGATGGATGGATGGATGGATGGATGGATGGATGGAATAAAGTGGCAGAAATAATCCTGTCAGACTATTTTAATGTTTACAAGAAGGGCACTGCACTGCATAAAAACCCTTACAAAGTTCCTTTATTATATTAAATCCTTCAGGAGTTCTTTTGACAGGATGAATACACCCTTTGAGGTCATCACATCTGCTTTAACACTCTTCTGTGTTGCTATGTGGTTGGGGTTTCTGTAACCTAATCAACTCTAGTCTCCAGACCCCCCTCCCCCCTTGGATGAGGTCCTATCTCCAGCTCTGGAATGCCCTCTAACATTCTGGAGCACCAACACAACTCGCGCCTTCTTCACGCCCGAGATGAAACGTTAAATGTTGCTGCAGATGTAACGTTATTCAGGATCTGGGTCTGAGAGTTTGGCTCCAAGCTCTGGCTTCACAAATGGAAGAAACTTAACACTCTGGTGTCTACTCAACCCACTGATTGTTGGGCTTTTACAAACATTGACATATAAGGGATGGGAGTGGGGAGTGCCTGCACAGCCAGCTTTAACGAGATTCCTCTGTGTGTGTCTGTAATTCCTGAGAACTTATTGTTCAGACTTGATTCTTTGGTAAATCTGAGCTCAAAATGAAGGTTTAGACACACTAAACTTCCTGTATCTCACACTAGAGGAAGCTGCAGCTGAGGTTAAAGTTGTCACAAACTTGAAATCTCTGCACGGCCACAACGATCTCACTTCGAGCCGCACTTCATGTCTGATCTCCTCGTGTTGTGTCATGACTGTGTGGACACAAGAGCAGGAGAGTGGGCTCTTTGTTAATGTGAGTGCAAGGAACACCGGCAGGAAGCCAAGTGGTGAAAAACAGAAAGTGGATGTTGACAGGGGTTATCTGAGGTGGAACACATCATGAGCTCCTCCGAGAACGTATGTTTGATAAAGTGAGGCCAGTTTTTGATGTTGTAGAAACAGGAAGGCCACGCTGCTGGTCAGAAGCACTCGTTACATTTAAAATTAAGAAAAGCATCAGTCCAGCAAACTGCATCACGCTGGTCAATCTCTTGCCTCCTCGTGTTCATAGGGAGGAGGCCATAAATCTGTCGAGAATAAATTTTAAATATTTACTTTTTTTGACAGCTCCTTACACTCCCTGGTAACACGTTCCATTCATGCACATTTCCAGGATTAACCTCCTTGTTCAGGGCGGAACACCAGTTCAATCCCTGTGGAAGTGAGTCATGTCAAACAGAGGAGAACCCCGGGCATCTCTTCCTGCTGGTGTGTCGAGCATCCACACTTTCACACATAATGGGAGTCACCAGGCTGACTACACGACTGAAGAAGAAACAAATCTGTACGCTACTACACATCACACCTCAACAGTGTTTAGCCTTAAACTAATTCATTTCTTCAAGGAGGGAAGTGTCCAGAAAATAATGACTAAAATGCTCTTATGCTTCTGAACTGCAGAAATAATAAAATAAATCCTAATCTAGATTCTTGCCTAAAACAAAATGACTTTGATGAACAAAAGTTAAATGTTTCCATATTAAAAAAGTGGGTCTTTAAAAATTAAACGAAGGACAAGAATGCATATCCCCACAACCTTTCTTAAGAGAATTCAGGACAAAACTTTTCTTATGGTGACAAATGCATTTGCAGCTCTTGTGGTTAAACCTTACACTCAACATTATGTGCGATCTCATGTGATATCTTGCGTGATCTCACACGACCTGTCAACCCTCAGAGTAAGAGTTGTGAGTGACAAATTTCAGCTCAATATCTGTAAAATTCACAGGTTAAAAGCCGTTGTTGTGTTGGCTAAGGTCGACTGGGGTTGACTTCAAAAGTTAACGAGTTGCAAATGCACATCCAATAATTACTTTTTTAGAGTGCCATTAAAATTAATCTTGTGGTTTATGAGATAATTTGCTCCTTCAGTGAATGTTAAAGTTTCATACAAAGAATCGTGCGATGAGAAGAACTTGAATTATGAGCTGTTAATAACTCTACCACACCAAATTTTACAATATCTGTAAAACTGACCAAATTAGAACTATTTGTGTGCTTTCTACTGTCAGTAGGCTGGGGTGCCCATCTTGAAAGGTAATCACTTGTTTGGGTGCATCCAATAATTATCTCCTGAAAGGTTAATTAAAAATCCAGCTGGTGTTTCATGAATTTTTTTGCTAACAGAGTTGACTCCAAACAGTTAACAGCTACATTTAAACAAAGATCTTGCACAATCTGTAAGTGCCCAGAACATGTGGTGGGGCTCAGTCTCAGCTACTACCACATCAAACCATAGCTCTGTAGCTGTAAAACTAACAGAGTTACAGCCAATTTTTGTGTTTTTAACATCAATTGTTGCAGCCATCTTAATCAGGTGTACATCCAGTGATTACTCTGTGAAAGTTTTATTAAAATACATCCAGTGGCTCAGGAGACTTTTTACTAACAGAAAGGCACACACAGCCACTGGTAAAAACATTATCACCCCCCTTAACCCTTCCTGAAACAAGAAAAAAAAAAAATCACGTTTCCAAAACGATCATTTGATACATCTTGTGTATTTTGTCAAATCTGCAAAAATTCTCGTCAGTTGATAGTTGCTTTTAGTTACTACAGCAGCAAAACAAACGAGCAGCAGATCCCATCACGTACAGTAAATCGGTCACCAAGGCAACCCGTGCGCCATTACGCACCGTCCGGTCTATATTGGGAAGGCTGGCTGTGAACCAGAGGGTCCCTCCATGACGCAGCGACGCACGCAGGGCGTTGTTCTTCCATAATGAGACACTTTATAACAGCTCGGCAGTGCTGGCATCAATCTAGTCTGACTTTATAGCGCGGAGGACTAACGCTTCTGTTGGACTCTTTCAGGAAAACTTTTCTTTTGCCTCTTTTGAAAAGGAGATACGAGCTCTTCCCCTAAAGTAAGTGGACTTTGCTTTCTTTCTAAACTCGCTTTAATTCGATCCAGGCGGATTTTTAAAGGCGGAAACGCGCTCAGACGCACGGACCGAGCTGTCATCGCAAGTTGCGCCTCATAGAAATCATTTTAAAGTTAAAACCTTTCATATGGAGCTCACGTGGAAATATGATTTTCGCTTTATTCCACTAGTTATCCTAATGCTTTGCAAAATTAGTGGTCATTACTGGAAATATTCCCATTTTAGCGAGCGATTCACGCTGGGAATAGAAGTTTTAAAGGACAAAAAAATAAAATTTTCTCCCTTTTTTAGGCTGATTTGGATCGGTTTAAAAATAAAAAAAAAAATCATACATGCAATCCTTTAGCACAGAATTAAGGTTTAATCATGTTAATAAATTAAATTTAAATGGCTTAAATAGCTTAGTCCAACATGAGGACAGTTAGGGTCTTAAATTTGATGCTAAGAAAGTTTTTCTGTAGTCTGTCTTTGTGCTACAAAGACACACCCATGTCACAGCAGTTTGACATCTATACAGAGACACATGTAGTGTTTTTCTGACAGACTGTCCTCTTTGCTCAGATTATCTGAAAAGATGCTGCTGCTTCTCCTGGGAATCATCCTCCTGCACATCGCTGCTCTTGTTCTCCTGTTTGTGTCAACAATTGTCAGCGTAAGTCAAAGTTTTAGGAACATTTTTCTTCCTTTTTTTCCTGTTTATTCAGATGCCATCACAAGTTTGCAAACTGAATTAGGTAAATCTAGACTGTAGAAATACTGTATACAGTGGAGTAGAATAGTTTCTCACCGAGGCTTGAATGCATTAGAAGGATTAATAACAGTTGCATGTCTGTTTTCTTCTTAATTCTTTTGCTTTTCTGCACAAGTATTTGACCAAATTGTTTATTGCTGATGCCAGGTATGGACGTCAGGGGAAACTAGCACCTCAGACCTCTGGAAAAACTGTACTATTCACACTGGAGGACACGCCTGCAGCCCAGCATCCACTGGAGGTCAGACTTCTTCTTTTCATCATTCTGTTATTTACAACACTGATTATTTCTTACATTTTCATGG
This sequence comes from Kryptolebias marmoratus, assembly GCF_001649575.2. NCBI lineage: Eukaryota > Metazoa > Chordata > Actinopteri > Cyprinodontiformes > Rivulidae > Kryptolebias > Kryptolebias marmoratus. The sequence goes on from NC_051446.1 coordinate 22,668,475, forward strand.
AAAACGTCTCAAACCCTTCTGATGATGTGGGGCGTGTCGCGCCTCTTTTTGGACACTGGCGCCATCTAGGGCAGAGAATGCGGCAGTGCCGTTCGGAGACGTGAGCTGATAGGCTGCCGCTGTATAAATAGTCCTGGTGTGTGATGTCCATAATAAGGTCTCGTGTTGGGGGACCGTATAGTGACAGGAGCCGTGAATGATCTGGGTGGGGCCGCACAGAGTATTTAAACTTGTGTTTCTGCGAGTGTTTGAAACCAGAGCGGCCTTGGACCACCGGACACGATGACGGACCACGCCCCAGCGTCAAATCACCGTGTCCAGTTTGCAGAGATCACAGGGACAATTTAAGGCAGCAGCTGCAGCGTCAAGAGATTTATGCACATAAAGCTCAGCTAGGGATTAGAGGAAAATAGATACAATGAACAAATAGGTTCTGAAAACCCCATCATGGTATAATTTTACAACCCAGAAGTTATAACACTGGGAGAAGCTCATGTGAAGGGCAGCAGCTGGATGTTTTCCTACTAAAAGTGTTGCAGGAGTGATGTCATTGGTCTAGAATGGACCCTCTCAGCCAGTGTGTGTTTGTCAGGCCTGCAGTGCCTGAACACTCCACCTGGTAGTTTGATGACTTGTTTGACTTGCTTTTACTGACGCAAAGTGTTTATACAAGAAGGCCCGTGTGTGCTGCTTCTGGGTCTGGCTTTCCGGCTTTGGGAGATCAAAGATAGTCACGCTCAAAAGAGCTTTCTGGAGCTTTTCGCTGAGCAATCAAGTTCCTTCTGAAGTGAATCATGATTATCTTCATGTTAAGCAGAACTCTTGGAGTTTCTTCTTTTTGTTGCTGTGGTTACAAAACAAATCGGGTGACTTGAGTTCTGATGACACCAGGATGAGAGATGCACTGACCCGCAGAGCCAGTAACACATTTGCACAGCCAGGAAAAATTACTTCATCAAATTTACACACTCTAAAATTAGCCACAGGGGAAGACTGTCAGACCAAAGCACGACGAGACAAATAAAACTCCACAACTCTGAGCATCAGAGCAGAGATAAGGCCGCAGTTATCTTCCTGTTTGGAGGCCAAATAGCAAAGTGACACGATAGATTCAACCTCTTACCTACGCTAGCCCTGCTGGGTTTTTTTTTTCTAGTTCCAGCTCTTATCCTTTATCCAGGCTTCGGATCAGCGAAAGAGAAACTCAAAGTTATTTTGTTGAAGTGATTTACTTTTGACGAAAACTTTTAACATTCACATCCCACCATGAATTGAGTGGCAGCTTCTCACCGTTCAGTTCTGGAGGGACGGAGGTCTGAGCCACCTGTGGGACGAGGGGAGGGTCCACTGCAGCCCCCGCTGCTCATTGCAAAGAACCATACTTGCCTTCATGTCAGTCTTTAAAAGTCTCCAAAACACCAGAAAAAGTTGCTAGACGCTTACAAAAAAGAAATTCTTTAAACAGGACTGGAAACTCAATGAATATAGCAACAAAGTCCTTAAATTAGCAACACTGCTTCCACCCAGACCTACGCTGCTTTGCTCTGACTGGATAAAACCTTTGGCTCTGGTTCTTTTATTTGTTGAAAGCAGTGTCACTTTAATCGCTGTATCATAATTAGATTGGATGGCTTTAATAGAACACTCTTCATCCCCTTGTTTTACAGATGACAGAAATCCGTTGTGGCGACAGAGACCTTTAATCCCTGCTAAAGTTAACCATCTGAAAACAAGAAATCCAGTGTTGGCATCAAACTGGTGACATGTTTTCTTCCCATCTCTCATACTGCAAAATCACCAAGAGTTATTGCATTGCTTTTATTCTAATCGATCAGTTCATAAGTTTAGTAAATGGCCGTAGAAAGGGAAACATATCTGAAGCATTGCACTCAGGTGTGGCAATGTGGAACATTTCCATCATCCTCCTTTTTGTTCTTGACCGGTGATGAATTATTTATTGTTTGTTCTCCCATTGGTGTAAGTGCTCCTCCATTAAAACCACAACATGTCTTTGATTTGTATCAACATCAGATAACCTCTACACCACATGTAAATAATAAAAGACTCACATTTCAGTGTTTGGAGACAGGAGAAGGAGATAAAGCAATCATAAAATCTCATTTCTATTGATTTGTATAAAGGATTTACTGATATTAGGACAGAAGTGGTTTATACAACTCATTTGTGATGAAGCATATTGTGTGAAAATATTTCGCACTTATCAGATACTCGAAAAAAGGTTGGATTCATCTAAAGAAGGAAACAGACACTCAAAAGTAGAAATTGTTACACTTTTGATTGTCCCCTGGAACTAAAAAACCTTGCCTAGAAATTTTATAACTCCTGGTGTGTTATTCCTGGAAAAAAACAACAAAAAAAACCCAAAAATGTTCCGGTAGACAGACCCAGCAGCTGGTCCACCTGGTCCACACGGGAGTCTAATGGGTTAACATCTACGGAGGTCCAGCAGTAAGGACTGAGGTTTTATGATGAAGGTCCTCCTGTGAAAGGCACATAGAGTGTTTATGAATAAAACACTAGATCTTCTTTGTTGTGGATCCTTTACTCCAGACTTTATGTTCTGTTTGGGAGGATGTTTGTTAAACCCAGCAAAGATGAGCCATGTCAAAGCCTGCATCAACATTTGATTTCATTTGTTCCCTCATATTTGTTGCTGAATAAGTTCACCTGTACCCATGTGAAAACCTTTCCAATGATGACCCTAGTGTTGACTGAAGTGCATTTCCTGTCCCGTCTCTCCTGCAGAATGGATTCAGGCGGTCCAGGCTCTGATGATCCTCTCCATCATCTTCAGCTGCCTGTCTCTCTTCCTCTTCTTCTGCCAGCTCTTCACTTTACAGAAAGGTGGACGCTTCTTCCTCACTGGAGCCTTCCAGATCCTGGCCAGTAAGCTCACACCCTCCCTTAACTTTTTATTATCTCCTGCCAGCAACAGACAGACTATAATGTTTGCGCCCGTGTGTGTGTTCATGTTTCTGTCATCAAAATAGTTCATGAACCGGAGTACAACTTTAATAAAGCTTTCAGAAAGTAGCCAGTGGCTGAACATCTAATGTACAGCTGGATAACCTTTAGAGTCAATCCAGTACAAGATGGCCATCACAGCTAATCAATATCAAACACAAAAAATTTTTAAAATTCAGTAAGTTTTAATTATATTGAGCTAACATTTGATGTTGTAGTAGACAAGTCATTCACAACACATACTGTGAGCATAACATCACATGAGATCGTGCATAACGTTAAAGTGGCAACAACTCCATTTCTTAACACAAGATCTGCGATATGCATTCCTTCAAGGAAAACAAATCTATTAACATCTCTATAATCAGGCCACAGAAAGTAGACAAAACTAGTATTTGTGTAAATACTTTTTAATTAAAGAAAGGTCACATATTTCTGTTTTCATTCAAGTAAAGTAATTGGCATCATGTTATCCTTTAAGTTCTAAAAGTGTCTGCCTAACCCTCAGCTTCAGGAGCTGAAAAACTTTCTGCACTTTGGTTTGATTGCTTTAGGTCCCAAAGTTGCAAAACACCAAGCAGGAGTCTTGAGATTTCAGTAATCAAAGTAAATTTTAAAAAGGATTCATAATGGCCTATTTTTGCCATATTTGAGAGGTAAAAAAAACAGTAGCAAGTACAAACAGTAAACCATTACACAGTTTTTGTTCAGTCATTATGCTCTTGTTAAATTAGCTTCGAGGTGCTGATATGTGTCAGCCAGTGATAGCTGTGGGTCAAAAGGCTAAAAGTATGGGAATCATTGTTTTAACAAAACAAATAACTGAACAGCACTTCAGCAGTAGGTCCACCTACAGGCACACAGAGCTGATGCTCACCACAGAGTCTGTGGGAGAGAATTAAATTAAGAGTCTGAGCCAGTTAGGTAATGGTTTTCATGCTGCACTTGTCTATTGTGCTTCATGCCCTTTGGCCAGAGAGCAAGCTGCTCCACCGACAGTCCTTTTGTGTTCACTCTTGGCAGCCCTTTTGCAAAATGCCAGGTTTTTCTCAAATCCATGCCAGGTTCAGGCCAGGGGCACCCGGGCGCCCACTCAGCCAAACAGGAATGACTGGGACCACAGCCAGCGGTGCGAGTTAAAATGTCAGGGAGGCTGGCAGCGCGGAGGTCGGACAAACAGATCGTGTCATGTCAGACAAGGGAGGTGGGCGGAAGCTGGACAGGCCAGACGGGGGGTTCTGGAAGGGCTGTGATGAAACATGGAGGGAAGTCTTCTGGGAAAACCGACCCGCCTCCGTTGCCAGACAGGGTTCAGTTTGGGACAGAGAGACAGCAGAGAAACAAGATCTGATCATTGAATGCAGCCAGCAGCACTCCATGTTTGTTTTGTTACTCCTGCAGGTTTGTTTGTGATGAGCGGCGCCATCATCTACACGGTGATGAGTCCGGAGTGGGTGCCCGAGAAAAACACCTTCGGCTACTCTTACATCCTGGCGTGGGTGGCCTGCCCCTTGGCGCTCATCAGCGGACTCATCTACGTCATCTTGAGGAAGCGAGAATGAGACGTCGCTCCATCCCAGCGTTCCCAGTAACCCAACAGCAAGTGTTATCAGCTCCCTTCTGCAGTTTGAAGTTGTGAAGTCAGCGTTAACAGTGGCTAACGGGGAAGCAATCCCAAAAACCGACACAAAAACACAGATACCGTCTCTGTTAAAAGATGTATATAGTATCTATGGTTTAAAACCTATTTATAACACTTTTTACATGTACATAGTTTTTGTGTTGCTCCGTCAAAGCGCTTCGTTTTAGCTGATTAAGTGCCTCGGTCTTTGTAATGACAAAATGATTCAACGCTATTTGGTTGTGAGTTTTCTGCCTTTATGTTAGAGTAATTGCCAAAGAATTATTAAAACAACAAAAAAAAAGTTCTGTTGCAATATAATAACCAAAGTGCATGTATAGAAATAGGAAAGTTAAGCCAGTTTTGCTCTACAAATAGTGATAACAACAAACACGTAGAATAATCAAAATCTAGAGTTGTTTGTTTTATTATTTCTGAATTTGCAATTTTTTCTGTTTTTTATTTTCAACTAAAGATGGTGCTATGTATTTATCATTCCTTTCAGTGATAGCAATCATTTACTACAGTTACTGAGCTATTTAAAGAGAAAATCAGACAGAAGAATGATTTATAAAGCCTGAATGAATCCTTCGGGAACACAACCTTTAATACTTTAAAACAGTCTGTTTTGGTTCATCAGCTTCTGAAAATGGTTAAAAAGAAGTTTAAAGTTATGCACTGATGAACTGAAAGTCATGAGGAGTTTCAGTATTATTCAGCAAGCTTGCAGAGAGTTAGATCACATAAAAAAAAAAAAAGTTTAAATGGAATTTCATTTCATCTTTGCCTCTGTTGAAGTCTCAAGAGGCTAAATTGCCTTTTTAGTTAAACCTCTTACAGGAAATAACACTGTTGGGCATTGTAGCAAATGAAATATTATCTATTCGCGCTATGACAACCAAGGTGAAGCCATATGAGAAATTACAGGAGGTTTGAAGAAAGTGTTAGCTCTATAGGTGAAGAAAAGACAGAGAGAACTGCAGCGATGACGCAACTATATGTTTGACGTACTTGAAGACTGACGTGCTGCAGTCTCTGCCTATTGATGTCTACACGTTAAGTTTGTTTGTCCTCCTCAACTGTATGAAACACTGTTTATATGTTGTGCATAACAGCTCTTTATTAAAATGTAGCCTAAAAGGATCTCACTAAATAAAACTACTCTCACATTATCCAGTACTGTTGTATTCCACTGTTACATGGCTCCAAGCATGGGAAGCTAAAATTTACACAACACAGAAGTCATTCTTAAATGAATAGTCTGGTGATTTTTGAAGTGTCAAATAGCTATCAGTAGTTACTTTCTTATCAGTCACAGAAATAAAAAAAATACCCTTTAGCCTAGCTTGGAAGGAAGACATTTTCTGCTCACTCCATGTTCTGTTACTGATGTCACAGCTGATAAGGTACCAGCTATTGATAACCATTTGGCAAAAAAATCACTTCAAAAATGACTCGACTATCCCTTTAAGGATGCTAAACTTCTCCACCAGTAACGTCTGGAACACGTGTCTGAGCTGCAGAAGCGTAGCGTGGAAAATCTTTGAGACAAGAATAAAATCCTAACAGTTTGTGGTGCAGAATCTGTAACTGACAGAAGTCACGTGTTTAAATATCTGTGTACAGTCGAGCTAGTTAACTCAACCTTACTGTATGTCTTGGTGGATCAAATGAGCATCCCTGTGCATGTGGCTGCAAATACTATATGTGACTAGTGTCACCCACACTGGGGCAAAGGCACGCACGCGAATGCCAGTTATTACGAGCATGCAGCTTGTGTTTCAGTGTCAGTGCCTCTCCTGACATCAGATATAAGAGAACGTGTTCAAATGCCAAAAGACGGCATCTGTCCTTTGCTTGACATCTCCAGAACGGAGCCGTGTTGTGGTGGGTTAAAGCGTTAACTGGGGGTTTTAGCTGATTTTTGGGTTCAGTTCGAAGAGAATCCCTTTAATGACAACTGCCCTTTCAACAACTCACTGTAAAGCTAAAGCCCTCAGTTGTCAATTTTTAATTTAAGCTTTCAAATCTCTTCATATAACAAAGTTTCTTTAAATTAACTCATTAAAGGATGTTTCTTACCACTCAAGCAGGCCTTTTTGTGTCTTTCACTTGCAGCACTCATTCATTACTTACATACATATAGACGTATTAAAGACCTAACATTCCTTGAAGGAATTCATATTGTCCGCCACCTTTTAGACCAAGATTAACTTATGTTAAGAAATAACTGTGTTATCCTTGTTTTGGTCAATATTGCAAGATCTCAATGTTGCATAGAGTTTGGAGAATGTGGTAGGAATGACTCTCAGCTACTACCACACCAGATTTTAGCTCAATATCGGCAAAATTAGCTGTTTCTGTGTTTTCTATGTTCTCTTAACTGTAGTGGCCATCTTGAATTGGGTTGACAACAAAACATGGTCAGTTGTAGATTCAGTGATTACTTACATCCTAACAGCTGGCTTATGAGATATTTTGCTAAAGCCACAGATAAACAAACACACACGGGCAAAAACAGAATAGATCATAGCTAATTGTTTATAATGAATCTATTCCTTAAAAAAAAAACACCATAATTCATGCAGAATTCCTGTACTGAGCTCATGAGGTGAGTCGAAATCTCCAGCTGATGAAAGAGAACTCTCAGAACGAGGATTCTTGTTGCAGGCCCAAGAGGTCACGGCCTCCCACTGCCTCCCCCTTCTTACATACCAGCCCGGGTGAAACAAGGACACAGTGTTCTGATCTGTGTGTGTAGGTGTGTGTTGTTGCATTAAGTCTGTTTCTAGTGTATACTGTATGTTATGTCCGTTCATTATAAGGTATTCACACATATCTCCCAGTAACTATATTTATTTGCCTTTTTATTTCCTGTAGAACAGCACCATCTGCTGGATAAACTCAGTAACAGCACCAGCAGTTTTATTTGACACTACTCTAACTAACACTGCCCCTGTGTGGCTAAATACTGTCACTACAAGTAAAAACTAGAATCACCGCCTCCCTCGGGTGTGGCAGATACTATTTTTCTTACTGAAGAGTGTTAAACCTCATTAACTCCATATATGATCATTAAAGGCTCGTTGGTGAGTGTTTCTCTGCCATTAGTATGCACATTACTTGTCTGCTCTCTGCATTAGTCAGTCTAATGAAGGTTCCTCCTCCAGATCCATTACAAAGGCTTTGGTGGAACAACACATCATTAGTGTTAAAGATAAATCAGTCTTCTGCTTTGGAAAAAAATATTCAAAGATTCAGACAAAACAGGACAGGTTTGATGTGTCACAAAAAGATTTTAGACCTTATCTGTTAGCTGGGGTCTGATGAGGCGACGAGCTGAAAGACTACATTAAAGTGTCACGTTTCAGATGAGCATGAATGCTGTATTTAACAAGTTTCAGAAAGTAAATTGATTTTAATCCAAAATATATTTTTTTAATTGCTTGATTTTGAAGAGAAAAATAGAAAAGAATTCCCTCACAGCTACAAATCTTGATTAGGACTTAAAATTAATCACATTAATTTTGTAGTCATTAAACCATCCACTGTGTCAAAGCCTCTCGTTCATCAAGAGCGCATTCATTTATTCATAGCTGCATCAAACCCATTAGCTGAAATACTTAAACCTAAGAATAGACCTCTTTCATTGTTCATAAGAAAAATGTCTCAGAAAAGCTGCTGGTTTTATAAATGGAGCTTTCGCAGTTGGAAACAGCAGATCTGAAGGCGGACGAATAACAGCATCAGAGGTGGTGTTCTTTAGGGGAATCTGTTCAATTTTTAAAAAATAAGTTAAAGCTTTTTCCTCACGCTTAACAAAATATTCATCTGAAAGTGTTAGGGATGCAGAATCATTTAAGTCTGCTGTCATTTCCTGACTTGCATGAAGTTGATGTCTAAAGGAAGTAAAATACCTCAACGAAAATACGCTCACAAAAGGCAGGTCAGAACAAAGTGAGGCAGCTCCACAGTCTAGAAGAAATAAAAGAAAAGAAAGTCCAATAAATGCAGTTTTACTAGAATTAAAAGGCTAAAACAAATCAGGAACCATACAGGGTAGAAACAACTGTATATTAATAGCTGATGAAACAGAAGACAGCAGTAAGAGAAATAAATAATACAATGAAGACAAGAAAGCAACACTAGAGACCTCTGGTGGACAAAACAAGAGAAAAAATGAAAGAAAAAACAGTTGTTACTATTCATCAGGAGAAAAAAGGGGAATTTATTAAATCTTTGAATATATTTTGTAATTTTCTGTTGGTTGCACCAAGTCATACTGACCCCAAATTACATATGCACTCAAACTATAAATCAAATGTGTGGTGAAACAAAGAAAACCAAACTTTTCAGGCAATACATTTGTTCCATTAACTGCAGTGATGATTGAAGAAACTTAGTCAGGCTGTTTGACTTTTCAGTTGCAAATCAAATTGGATATTTTTCTTTGCCCATGCACAAAAAAAAAGAGAAAGTGGTTAAAATAGAACTAAATAATTGCGTTTATTAGGAACTGACTGGTGTGCGTTATTAACACAATGTGTGGGGGTTCTATGAATCATTGTTTCGCCCCTCACAGGGTCAATGAAAAGCTTTTGAAATAATCACTTTTCCTATTAATAACCTAAAAATCTCCCCGCCTTGTCCTATCACACCCAATGTCACAATGACATCCTGCACTTGCACTTTAACCCCCCTTCCAGTTTTCCCCACTTTGAGTCAACTGGGAGATAATATTTTCTAATTTCTCAAACACAATGGAGAGGATGCAAACAGAAGGCCCACCTTAATCTATCACAGCTCCTTCGAGGGCGCAGGGGCGCACGGTGACAGGCGCAAAATCGCCGAGCCGGTGGGGAGGAGGGCAACAGACGCAATTAAGGCTCATGAAATGCAAATGGTGCTTTATGCGAGGGGGGATGGCTTGGAGAGGGGGGCTCGGGTCTCTTCGAACCCTGCTGACATCTGCTTGCCATCACCCACCAGTGGAAGAACCTCGGGGTCTTGGTAATTTGTAGCTTCAGTAATTTTGGCCTCAGATGGGGATGAATGGATGAGATGATGCTGTGGTAGCTGCAGACATGCAGCTGGTCCAGATTAGATTCAGATCTCTGAGATACGTCTTCTTGCATTTCAGCACAAGCTTAAACACACTTGGAAGTTTGAATACACCTGCAGAACATGTGCAGAGAGGCACACTCTCACCTCCGTCCTTACACAGAACTCCATCAAAATGGATCCCAATCTAGGGTATACATGTATCCCAGTGGGTCCAAAAGTCCCCGAGGATGTCTGGAGGATATTTAGGAACGTGATCCCCGGCCACTGGGGGTCCTGCCATAACCCCAGCACCAGATTCAGGCCCCAACTCTTCCCTGGAGCGTTGTTCGAAGGGGTCAAAGTGGACCCCGCATGTTCTTTTTCTCTTTCCACAGCCTGCCATCCGTCATGTGGAAACGGAGGACGATACCTAACACTTTCTAAAACTCAGCACACCGACCCATCCGCCAGGTCAGGACCAAGTCGAGGTCATCGCCACACATGGCTGACCCCTGACCCCACGGGTGTCCATCATGCTCAGGACATAAAGCAGAGATTGGCAGCTGATGTAGTCGGGAACTAAATCAACTTCTGCTCATGCCATACATCAACATCACTTACGCCGACGTGCACCCACACCGAGGGCCTAATCATTTTATCAACGATAAAAGCAAGGAGAGAATGAAGCCATGTGAGGCACAATCAGATGTGAAGGAGCTCTGTGGAGGATTTCAGAGCAGCAAACAAAGACCTGTGCCTCTTGCTTTAAGAGTCTGATTAGATGATGACTTTAATGTCTGTGTAAGCACCTTCAGCAGCTGGAGAGTATCATCAAACATATGATTACCACAAGGACTCACTGACTCATGAAGTGATGCTTGAAACTCTTGCTGACAAATTTAAACTGCCTTTATTAAAAGATGCCCGGCTTCAAAGCTAAAACACTTTAGGCAGCAGAGTATGTGATGTATTGGTACTTAAATAAGTCATGCACAGCAACATGATAGTACACACTCCACACAGGCCTGGGTCTGCACAGCATTTTCAGATCACTGCCACTGGCTTTTAAACTTCTCTCTGCTCTACAACGATTAGGGATGGGCAATAATAATCGATTAATATTCAAAGTCTAATTAAAAAGGGCATATTTGAAGAATTAGTGCAACTGGTATAACGTGTCATTGCCTTTTCGCTGCTGACAAGAAATCTTGTACATAACAAATTTGGAATATGTTATTTACATCAATTTACATCATCATATTACATCACATCCTTGAGTTGCAAACCCAGTTTATCTTTTTACACGTCGCCTGTTACGTCTCACTACCTGACTTTGTGGCACAGCAGGTTGCATTTAACCCCCTCACCTACGCCTTGGTTTATTCAGAAATCGCACAGAGACGGTCAGATTACATCTCAGTCCTGGCTTCAAGACTTTTGTGAGAGTGCCTTTTATTTCATCGCAAGTCCTAACCGGGAGGACATTTATTTATGCAAAAACATCAAACAGGCAACAGTCCTACATCATAAAGCTTCTCTGCTTTTAAACAGTTTGTTGTTGTGCTGACACTTGCGCGATATTAATTAGCTTTAAATGAGGAAAGTATGATATAAACATGCATTATGAGAAACAAATTGCTGCGAGTTAGTCTTCTGTTTGGAGTGGCGGGTGGTAATTATTTGAATTGTCTTCAAAATATATTCTCCACGGTTCACCTACCAACAAATGTAAAGAGTGTTTTTGCTTAATATGTCCATCCCTAACACTGAGCAGACAATGTTCCCCTTCATTTATAGCAATAAAACAGTCATTCTAAACAAATACACAAGTGAGAAGAAAAGTTTGCAAAATTGTAAACCATATAAGACAAAAATGCAGCTAAGTTCCAGGTGCAGGAACAATCGGAGTGAAGAGATTCACGAACAGCTCAAAGTCCAGCTAAGCCTCAGACGGACGGCAGTAAAAGCTCCCTTTAATAGCGTCAGCGAAGCCTCATAAACTCCCAAAGTAACAGCAACAACTCCCACAGGATTGAAATACTTAGTGAATTATTTGTAACTGTTCAGCTTTTTCAATTTAAATTGTTTTACTGGCACTTTTTTTTAATTTGCACACAACGGTATAAAATTCTAAAAGTTTGATTTACTAATAAAATAATTTCATCTAAATATTAAAATAAGGCCAACCTGCAGCAAGCTTTCTACTCATAATTTAAGGCAAAAAGAGCCACAGATACAGAAAAAGGCTGAAGTTGGGAAAAACAAAAAATATATTATAACACCTTGCCAAGCATTTATTGTAGCACAGCTGTGTTTAAAACATCTGCTGCTAATCTTCACATCATTAAACAATGAGAAATGCCTAAAATTACTGTAAGCCTAAATGTAACCAAATGAAAAGTTTGTTTCTGTGTCACTAATGAGTTTTGTCGCCTCCATGACAGCAACTTTGTCTTTAAGCTGTGACAAAACGGTGTTAGAAGCTCAAACAAAGCTTGTCCTCAGACTTCTTAAAGGGCATCCTCAGATGAATATCACAATGATTTATTTACAGCTCTGAAAGGCTTGAACGCCACTTCTAATTATGATATCAGTTTCTGTTTGAATTATTTAGTTGATCTAAAAAAGGCACCGAGTAGAATTTGTTTTGTTCATAGACATAGAAGAGATTCAGACCTTAAAGCTAATGAAACTACAATTAGTAAACTTAATTAGCCTGCTTCTTTCTGAGCTTTTGCACGCCCTGGAATCAGGCTTTATGTAAATGAAACAGAGACGGTGTGATTACTTGAACAAAGATGAATGCTGTAATCTTCTCTCAGTGGAGTGTCTGCCATGGCCCATCAGGAGATAGCAGGCGTGGGCTGATATCGAGGGGCCTTTAAAGCCATGAGTGCTCGTGTAACTGGGAAGCTGTGGAATCCCAGGACAAAGGAGCGGGGCTGAAGGGAGATAAGACAGGACACAGTGAACAGTTATGACAAAGAAATGCATGGAAACGGAGCAATGAAAGCATATTCTGAAGTGTATAGGGACACAATGCACAAATGTCACACATTCAAAACAGAGTTCATGCAGCCCTGAAGTGACAAAAGAGGAAGTCACAGGACTGAAATGGACAGTGTGTGCACAGAACACGATACACAAACAAAATGTTGTCACTCAGCTGTTTGCTGATATACCAAAGAGTTGACTCTCTTTAGCCCCTATAATTGTGTGAAAATGGCTCATTTTTACTTCTAGTTCACCAACATTTAGACACCATAATGACAGTTAGGTGACATCATTTCCTGAATATAAATTAATAATATAAATTAAAAGATCCTCCTTGTTTTAAACAGCTTTACTGTTATTAGCACCCATTGAACGATGATTTGGAAATGCATCATTATATGTAGAGTGGGTTGAGAACTGAGGCTAAAGACTAACATTTTTATTTATGCATGAGCAGGATACCAGCGAAACAACAATGTAAAGGTGTATGAGTGGAGATACGCTGGTGCTGCAGATGTCTGGGCAAAGAAAAGTGTGGTGTGGTGATAGTTTTTCCTGTGAGCCTCGTCTTTCTTTTACCGGAGCTTCAACGTGTGACTGCGCAGGATCACTGGAGACAAATAATGTAATGAACAGAAACGTATCTTTGACATTTTAAAAGTTGACAATAAAATGAAGCCAGAGTTTAAAGTTGTTTGTCAAACTCACAAGTTCTGAGCTGGTGTGATCCCCCAAACAACAACACCCAAAAAACAGAAATCACATTTTTTGGCTCTCCGACAACAAAGTTAAACTGATAGTGAAGAATATTCATCTTCTTCCTCTTTTTCCTTTAGTTTCACAAATTCCATCCTGCATAAAACTAAAGACATCACTCAGTGTGAAGCCAAACGGCATAAAAAAAAATCTCAACACCGTGCAAACAATACATCTAAAGAACCATGCTTAAACTCTCTCTTGTGCTTTATTGACTGGAATAAATATTTGTTCAACGGGGATCAGTTATCACTTCCAGGAAATATTAAGTCCAAGTTTTCCTTATAGAAAACCAAACACAGACAGTGGTGAAAACTAGATTTTATATTTAACTTTTCGTTTTAAATATTAAAAAAAATATTTTGTAGATAAATGTGAAAAAAGCAGAAACAGAGGTGATAAAGTTAATAAATGTTTATTATTTTTCTATAAATTAGCATACTGTGCTATAGCCTAGTTTTGTTGTGGGTCCACCAGAACTATAAACGAACCCCTATACTTCAATCATAAAGAAACCTTTTTATTGTTTTATTCTAAAAACAAGTCATTCTAGGCAGAATTTAATGACACATTTAACAGAGTTCAAGAATTTAAGATTTAACGTTATAAAAAAAGGAGTGGCAAAACACTTCGATGGACACCCACACACTTTGATTTGGTTTAATTTTAGTCAAAAAAGTTCTACTATGGATCATTTATCAAAAAGACAACAGCTCAGTCACATAATTCTGCCTCTAAAGTGTATGTAAATCTGAAAGGGTCTGCATGGAGCTGCTGGTCTGACCCTCACTCTTCATGTCTAGAAACACTGCTGCACTTGCAGTTCTCTGCTGTAAATCACACACACACACACACAAAGCCAAGCCTGGATAATGTCAACGCTGCCACCACTCACACAGGCTTTGCTGTAACCCCGTGCTGCACTGGGAATTTTAAGGACATCCCATTCAAAACGCACACAAACTGCACGGCCCCTTTATGCTTTCTTGCTCTCTCCCCCTAACAATCAAAGGCCATATGGCAAACATATTCCTATGGTTCATTGGCTTTTATGGCTGTAGCTTAAAGAATGGGCCATGGCTTGGTTGAGGGGTGTTCGAGGGGGGGGTTCAGTTTGAAGGGCAAAATAATATACTCTGCCCTCAGTCCATTAGAGAGCCTTTATTTCTTTTAGTCCAGTCACTGGGCACTCTGGGACAACTGAAACAACTCTGGTTAATTAGGAAAGAAAACATAAGCATATGACGTCTTTTAAAGCAAAGTAGATGGTACACTGCTGCCGATTTCTTCTGCACCAGCTCCTCAGTCTGTTCATGCATCATTTGATCACTCCGCTGGAGCTAATTGTGCTTTACTGAGAGAGTCAGCAGCCAAACAAAAAGTGATTCAATTCTGCATGAAGTATCTCAAACATAAATGAAAGTGACTTTGGGCGCTTGTTAAGTAAAGGCAATATACTCAATTTCAAAGTTTAATGGTCCACAAAATGCTGGTGGAGCAACAGAAACGGTCACCAAAGCTAAAGCACACCTGAGGTGCTAACTTGAGGATATTTGCAGAGGTATTTTCCTTTCACTTATGGGGAGCAATAACTCAACAACAGTTGGAAACATTAACCTGCCACTTAATGATTTCCAATGATCCAGAGCAGAACCTCTGATGACAACCCTCAGACCAATGTTTCACCTTTCTCAAAGGTAAGCCGCTACAACATCAGACCAAAAATATAACGACAAGGAACTCTATCTTTAAGGAATTTCATGGCTATTTGACCCATTCAGCGAAGAGTAATATAAAGTTTAGACTCCCCTTTCTTTCCTTAGTGGCTTTTTACAGCAGGCTGTAAGTCACTTGGACAGCATTCTGCACCCCACCAATGACCTGCATCTGGACAGCATCTGGGGTCACCAAAGTCATCCTGACAAGTGCTAAACCATGTGGAAACTTCCTCCTTCACTTTGAGGGGTCACTGTGTACAGGGGTGACGAAAGGAACACCACTGCTGAGGCATGAGAGACCACTGCAATTAAAGAAAAATGAAATGCACTAAAGAATAGACTTGGAAGTTCTTGTCTGAGAAAACTGAAAACTAATTTTACCTGATTGTAATTATCATACAGCATATGCAACAGCATGAAGGATTACCCTCACAAGCTGCTTGTCACAAAGCATTATAAAACCCCCTGTAATAAGAAATCATGAGGTAAGTTTAATACTTGGAAGATGGAAATGATTAGATCTCATTAGTTACCATTCACGAAAAGTGATTCTGAAATCCTCCAATCATTCATTATGAAATTCTCCTGTTTAATCTGCCTTGTATCAGATGGTTTCCAGTTAATGCATCCATCTGTATTCACAAATGCAAACAGCTTTTATTGAAAGGTTAAGAGTCAGGAGAAACTATCAATATGTACAACCTAAAGTTAAAAGATGAAATGGGTGTATGGACAGAAGGACAGCAGTAAAAAAAAAGGGATTTCAGTGTCTTGGATTATCTGTCAGGTTCTGGGATTGAACTCAAAACACAGGATGAAGATCAATTTTGAGATAAAAAAAAAGTATATTACAAAGAGACAAAACTGTTGTTAATGAAGTAAGGAGAAAGTGTGGCAGCATAATTTGAGGTGAGACAGGGTTTTGAAAGCCAGGAGAGGATGGAGACAATGAGAGAGTTAACAGAGGGATAATTGATTACAGATCACAGAACGGTTCGTCTCAGGCGCAGACTGCAGGACACATCATGGATGTAGTATTCAGGGCTAATTGCACCATGGGAGGTGCAGACATCGAGGGCTATTATTCAGTGGCAGACGCATCATCCAGACTTGTAATTAAAGAAATCATTAAGATCCAGACAGATGGGAGAAAATTGCATCTGATAGTGAATATTACATCATTGGTCAAAGTCAGGGAGGAACATTACATCAAGGAAAATGAGTGTGAAATATTTGGAGGCAGACAATTTGAAATTGAGAATCTTTTATCCAAAATCACCTTCATACAGAGTGTTTGCACTATCATTAAAGATGAAATTGATCTAAACAATGCATCTGCATGTATTAGTATTCAGTAGCATCTACTACTTATGACATGTGTTATAGATTTTGACACTTACAAAAAGCCTTCCTTCTTGGAAGAGTTTTACCCTGCTACTGCAACCATTTTCACAGAGTGTATAAATATTATTAAGTAAATATTATTAAATCTCTCTTTCAGAAGATCTTTCACCCTCAAACTCTAGTGGTGAGAAAAATTAATTGTGCTTTTACAACAAATAGGGTCCAAGTTGCACTTTTTTTCCCCAAAAAGAATATTTGCTTTGTTTTTCACTGTTTTCTGAAAATGCAAAAATATTACTCTCTGTCTATCTGAAGGGCTTCTCACTAAATCTCAGGAGATGAGAAGACCTCATGATGTTTTAAGAACAAAATGAAAACCTTGTGACCTTTCTATGCCAAGTTGTGCTTATTTTCTTCCGAAAAAGTGTGATTTTTGCAGAAAAAAAGTGCTTTGTTTTTGCCACAACAAACAAATTCTCTGTCTCTTCCATTCCAGCCTCTGTTATTTCCTTCTGAATAATATCAGAGAAACATCACTGACAGTATCAGGAGTTGTTGATGGCGCTCATGTTTTCCATTTGTGTGGAATCAATGAGGGCTCATTCTCTATTGAGCTAATGGTAAATTCAATGGGACCATGGGAAATGCCTTTCATTAACAGAAACTAGCTTTTAATGATGTCTTGTCTCATTAAGACTGATGGCATGAATTGATCTCTCTTCTACCCCTTGCCCAACTGTTTGACCTTTCACCCAGAGTTACAGTAGTTAAACTGTAAACCAGGCAGCAGGGGTTCATATGAGGTCAGCAGCTCTGCATCTGTCACGCAGAAAGTGCAAGAAAACAGTGGATAATGAGGAAAAAGTTAGGAATAATAGGCACTGGGATAATATTGGTACAGAGGGCAAAGGTCAGAGATGATTGTGAAGGTGACGGTAACAATGCTGCTGAAGTTGCACAACATGCCCTCCTTCTACCCTGGAAAACAGTCTCCAAGTTGATGCGACACCTTGTCAATGCTTTGCTAGCCGCTGGTCGATCTTGCTCTACACTGTAGCCTGCAGATAGCAAACAAATGAGTGACAGAACAAGCACCTTGTTGTCTGTGTTCAGGGACCCTGTTAAACTTGCCCAGTGGTCATAATGAAGGACTGGGAACACGGCAGGGGATGCCACAAGATGATCTTGCCTCTGTGCCCTCAGCTCACCTCTTTATATGCTAATGACTCAGTGAAGCTGCTAATTTGTAACTGCTTGGCCAATCAGTTGGGAACTCTTTGGTCGCCATGGAGCTGCTCAGCTGGAGCTCCCTGGTACCAGGGTGAAATTTAAGGAAGACAGGTGGACAGCAGGGACTGTGGTTTCCTCCTACGCCACATCATCTCCTTCATCCCATTGATCACCAGCTGTGTCCGCCTCCATGTGTCGTGACCCCAAGATAACCACCAGGGAGAGGTCACCAGTTTGTTTCAGATGTTCAATAAAACATTAAATCTCGCATTACTAAGACAATTTCTCACAAAATAAAGACATCAGATTTCCTATTTTACATATGTTTTTACCAGTTCCATTGATTGCAGATCTCCAACTAAATTAAAACATCTATTTAAACCACTGAGTATGTATAAAGTACATGCAATATAATCTATATTTTTTCTGAATGGTGGAAATGACGCATAAAATGAATAAGTTAAAACAAAAAAGTGATTCTAAGTTGGATTTTGCTGCCTTGTTCCATGAAAATTGTATGTCAATATTCAAACCTTAAACAGTAATACTCCTTAGTACTCTTATACTTTGGAGCCTCAATGTTAATTTACAATGGCTGTCGTATATAATAATAAATAATGATGTCTTTTGGGGCTTTTAAGATTTAACAGTAACAGATCACAATTTGACATTTGATGAATAATATCCTTTTTTATGCAGAATATGCAGGCAATCTCAATGCTTGTCTGGGTGAAAATATAACTTGAAAGATTTACATTGATATTATACTGGTTTTGTTGATCCTTTTAACTTGATTTGCATTATTGTAACAGACATGGACAATATTCTTTTCCCCTTAAAATACACAGAAGAGTACCAACAAGTCAAATGCAAATTAAAGCTTATTTCTTAAGTAAAACAGAGTAAACCACTTGGGTCTATTTTAACGCTAATGTAAGTAAGCAGCACGGAAAAAGTTGTTCACTCTGGAAAAACCACAAGGGCCCTAATCCACAACAATCACTTCAGAATAAACCAACTCTCTACTGGGGACAATGAGACTCAACTTCCCTTCAAAGACCCATCAAATCACTCATTCTGTCACTAATGAGGTGTTATAAAAACACATTGTCTTCGCCAGCGAGGATGAAGAGCGGTGGTGAAGGGAGGAGGGGTCAGTGGAAGAGAAACTCCCACTGACAGGAAACTTTCACTGTGAAGAACTCTGTTCAAAACAGATCTCCTCTTTGGGACTTTAATCAGAGTTTGCATCCAATTAAGCCAGGAAAGAAGAAAAGAATTGATCTGTTTGTCTATTGAGGGATAAGACATGGGGCTTGCAGGTTGTTTTAGAACAAATGGGAAGGCAGAACGAGTGAAACAGCAGCTCTGATCAATTAGGGTCTGTACAATCCTTTGTGACATAAAAGGTAAATTTATTAGACTCAAATACAAATTTGGCTGTTAATTCTTGTCACATTCTGTGCTTTAGAATTAAAAAGCTGTGATTTTGATTTACTCACCAAGATTCACAATGAATCAGATCCTTCACTCAGCACCCAACAGTTACACTTGTGTTACTGAAATTACTGCTACTTCACCTGCAATTACGCTTCAAAGTAATCAAGCTTTACTTGCTATTAAAATAAGAGCTACATAAATTAAAATGTATATACTTGTAAAGGGGAAAAAATGTACGGTTGAGAGGTGATGGATTGAGAGAGCTTGTCACCTTTACCTCAACCCACAGACGGACTAACATTACGAGGCCTTGCTCAGATTAGTACGCTACTTGAATCTTAAGAGCTCCATCAATCTCTGCCTGTCGAAATGCTGAAAACTTGGCATGGCCATAAAGCAGCACAAACAGTTTGCACTTATCAGAAATTAAAGGTCATAGCTCAAAACGTCAAGGAATGTCTGTGCTGTGTTTGACAGGAGGAAAAGCCAAATGAGGATCATTAACTGGATATAAAACTTCTGCAAACTGGTAGGAGCCACACAAAGGGGCAGTTCTTAAAGCCAGTTTAAAGAGTTTGGTGGTTGAGAAGATAACAGTCAAAAAAACTTCAATTTTTCGGCTTCACTTTTGTCTTAAATGTCTAAAAAAATTAAAAAAAAATCACTGTCACGATTCTCGACACATTTGACAAATTGGGAAGTAGTTGGAAGTAATGGACCTTGAAATGTAAAAGTTATTACCATGTGGATTGCATTAATTACAGCAAGGGCTGGAAAATTGTCTATATTTTTAAAAAGGTAAGCCTCAATGCAAGCAGGGAATTAAACAATCAGCAAATAGTTATGGAAACAAGGGCATTGTAAAGTGAAATAATAAAATAGGACTCAGCAGCCATGATAGTGCTTTGAGCAGTGCAATCCATGGTCAGCTGTGTTTGGTGTCTTCAGTGTACAGGTTAAAGATTGATGCCTGCCTTAATCCCCATCTCCTCCCACATGTGCACCCACATTCTCTGCCTTTGTCACTGCATCCCAAAGAAGAATCAAAAAGCACATTGAACAGACCTGGAGTGCCAGCACACCCCAATGCACATGAAAAACTGAGGTAAGCCCTAAACTTTGAGGTCCTCATTGTCCGTGTGCACTTTGACACAAGGCAATAAAGAAAGCCCCACTCTAAGCTATAACATAAGCTCAGAAGAAGGGGCAGAGAAGCATTCATCCTGTCATTAACCCTTCGGCCTGGCTCTGGAACCAAGAGAATGGGGTAGTTCCACCGTAACACCCTGCCCCTTACACCTCACACACCACCTTCTCCAACAGACAAACCACCCTCTGGCGGTGCAGCCCCCTTTTGTCTTCATGCGGCATGAGTGATGGATTCTGGTGACTGGGAAGAAAATGAGGGCCGCAGAGAGTTTTTATACGCTTGATTGGCAACTTTGGAGATGTGAACTGTCAAGAAGGCAAGCAGGAATAACTAGGGTACACGAAAAATGGGTTGATCCCTAAAGGAAAGAGGGCAAGGGGCACGGTATTGACGCAAAATCATAATGATAAAGAAAGAAATCCCTGTAGACAACCCGAAATGTGCTGCTTGGCCTTTTCTCTGGTGGGTTAAAGCTTGTGAATGCTGAAGGAGTATCATGCAGATATTTTTGGGGGTGCAGAGAAGACGGACAGTTTTACAGAGGCCTCTTTTGAAGCACGGGGGCATTATAAATGCTAAATACAAAGCCAGACCCAGCTGATCACTATGGCCTGCGGCAATCAATAAGTGAATGGAGACCAGGTGGTGACGGTGCCATTCAAAAAGAAAGGAGGAGGACTCTGATTTTAACAAGATGACGCACAACTGAATACACAATGGAGGTTAAAAGTGGGAGATCATCAAAGTGGTGGGACACACCGGCAGTAGAGCTTTGATTATGCACAAGCCAAGAAGTAAAAGGATCAATACAAGTGTGCAGGATCTCAAAGCCCCTCAGGGTGGACATAAGAATGGGGATCCAGAACCAGTGCTGACTAATGATAGAAATATTTCTCCAAGATTATGTTGCAATTACCACTCAAATACTGAATATTTTTTACCATGTGCAGCAACCTGCTTTGTATAATTTTCCATGGTGAACCACAAGTGCAATAAACTTCCAGATAATATGTTGGCATCGAAATATATATATTTATTTTCTGCATGTGTGTTTAATGTGTTTAACTTAAGTAGTTTTTCCAAATGTGGACACAAGATCTTGCTTACTTACGTCTTCCCCTGAATTAAACAAAAACTTTCCTGTACATTTTTTGGACAGAGGAAAAAGGACTGATTATCAATTAAAAAATAAAAAACTGAGGAAAAACATACTGACCTTAGGTGAATCAGTACAAGCAATGATGTTATTAGCTGGGTACATTCTGAAATACATTGCATAAAACTGTTAAACTCAACTATATGTAGCTGTTGGCTGATTTAAATATATTAAAAAGTAATTAGGAATATTTTAACAGGTTTTTTTGTTGTTGTTAAAATTTTGATTTACTGGTAATTAACTGTTAGCAATGTTTGTCATTTCAAATAAAACAGCACAGTAATTATTACCAAAAAAGGAAAAGAGAAGCCTTTTGCAGAAATGCTTTCTCCTCACATACTGAACATACAGAAGGACGAGATTCTATCAATGATTTCTTGACCTTTTGAATTTCATCTTCACTCAAAGAAATGTGCTTTTATTAATGTTTTTATTCCCACATTCTTTCATGCTGGTGATTATTTTAAACCCTCAACGATCCACCTGTTAGAATCAGAGCAGTTTTAACACTAAAATACTGCACCTGCTCTTTGAACAGCGTAACATGACTCAGCTCTGAACATCATGGTGATCCCAGACGCCTGGTCATGTCTGATGTCATCCAGGTATGCCTTCAGCCCTCATTTAACTCTCATTCTTGCACACTTGATACTTTTGAATGCAAGACATCATGTAGAGGCTTTCAGAGCAGCTTAATATGATTGCAAAAGAAGGGGGTTTAAACATTTAAACATAGGATTTAGTCAAAACGTGTCGCACATCAACATGAATCAGGTGGAAACCGTTTGCCTCCCACTTGAAGCAGCTGGACTGCATGGAAACGAGACGATTTAAACTCCATGCTGATTCAGGAACAATACGAAACAATAAACCTTTAAGTGTTTCTTATTTACCGCTTCTGGTTTAATGTGTTTTTAAGTGTTCTATCACACTTAAAGAGAGCCTTGCCATATGTTGAGAGTCTTGCTCTTGTTAATTGTCTGATAAATCACCAATACAAAACAGCTGCTGTATACAAAGGCACAAAGACTCATCTGAACAGATTTAAAGAAAAGCAGGAGCAGACTGCAGAACAAAAATAAAAGAAATTAAGGGCCTAGCATTCCTTAAAGGATTGCATATCACCTGCTGCCTTTCGAGCAATATTTCTGAACTAAGATCACGTTATATTAAGGCCCGACAGTGTTGTAGACATTTTAGTCTAATTTTCAAAACCACATCTGAAACGATACGGTCAGATCTGACGCCATCTGTTAGCATTGAAATGTATGTTGAGGTTGAAGTTCATATATTACCAAATCAAATTTTAGGTCAGGATCTGTAAAGTCGACAGAGCTCCAATGTGTGTGCTAAGGTAGATTAACTGTGGTGGCCATCTTGAAATGGGCTGACTCTAAAAGTTTAGTTGTAGGTGTACAACTATGATCTCAGTGATTAATTTCTACGAGTATTATTATTTTTAAAACGTCCATTATTTCACAAGACATTCTTCTAACATGACAAATGAACACAAACAAAAGGCAAAAAAACATTATCGCCCACCTTTTGCATTTTGTTGGTGGACAGTAAACATGCTGACTAGCACATAATACAAAAGACAATGACTGAAGGCATCCATTAGCATGTCAACAACAAAAAGATTCAAATTATCCTCATATAACACAATCTTTAAATAACTGTCTGGAACTGCTGGTAAATGTTGCTTCACTAAACTCAGTGATTTGTTACATATTCAGAAAGTTCAACACATTTTCTTACTTCCTATATCATCCATTTAGATCACATGGATTTTAATGAATTAGGTGAGAATAATCTGAGTAATTTTCATTGAATAAATGTTAATCATATTTCTCTTTTCTGACTGTACTTCACGTCGCACAGAAAGCTGCTACATTCATTAATTTAATTAGTGTTTTAGTCTGACTGTCATCGTGTCTCAGCTCAGGCTGGAAGAGCTGCAGACAAAAATGTGTAACCAGAGGGATCATCGTGTTAAATATGTGCTCACAACTCAGTAATTTACACGTCTAAATTTTATAGTATGCATCATTTAATGCTATGCTGGCTTTAACCATTAACGCTCAGTACAATGAAGGTAATTGAACCAAACAAATAAAAGCATTCATTTTGCCATCATGGTGGAAAAATTACCAACAAGTTAAATTAATAAATAGCTATAAACTGTAAAGCTAGGATCAGGTACATAAAACGTCAATACTAAAGATTTATTTATTTTTATATTCCACCTTTAGCCATCAAAAGATGATGATTATGAAATAATATGGTAAATAATATGGGGATAAGGTTTACGTGAAAGTTTATAGATGCACTGTCATTACTTGATACGAGTTATGAGAAACTCTGGGATAAATACAAAAACTGTAATGAAAGTGAAATGTTGCTTTATCTTTGCTTCATTGTTAAAAAGTCATTCAGCAGGATGAAATCCACAGAATTAGTCATTTTATTGATTTAGTATATGGACATATTCACTGAGTCTCAAAGTTGAGCTGGTGATGACAATGAGCAACCCCTCTCCATATATATATATATATATATATATATATATATGTGTGTGTGTGTGTGTTTCCCCCCCTTAAAAATGCACACACACACACACTTGTGTGTGCTACTGGTGTCAAATACTCAACTGATAATCTGATATTTCTAACAGAACTACCCTAACGTTGTTGTTATTAATGGTGAAAGTGATGATCTTCCATTTTAGACTGATTTCATCATAATGCATTTCAGTGTATGCACTTTTAAAAAAAGAAATTATTATAACACAGACCGATTCCTACAAATCTGCAGCTTTTAAATGCAGCCTCCTAATTATGACTAAATCTGATGAGTATCAAGACTGAAGGCTAAAAAAATTGTTTAAATCTAGTTGCATTTTATGATAGTTTTTCTCCCTCTAAGATTTTGTCACCAAGTTGTCACCCGTCCATCTACTCCTCCATCATTCACCCATCCACCCATTTACTGAGCCATGAGAGTCTTCTCGTTATCTGTTGAATGTTTGCTTCATTTGCCAGCTCAGCCCTGTCTTGTCTGAGGGGATTTGAGGGGCGAGATTGTTAATCCCAACTTTGAACATGAATCAGCGTCCAGAGGGAAGGCCTCCTGGATTCTCAGGCTCTTTCTTATGATAATGGTCCAATCAGTATGGCCGGAATGATGAAAATGCCAGTCGGCTTATCTCAGTGGGACAGCTTGGCGGTGGAATGGGAGGCCTGTCAAAAAACAAGAAACCTTTTTTTTTTTTTTTACAAAATACGACGGATACAGCTCTTTTTTTTTTTTTCCTCACTACTTATAAAAGTATCAGTGTGTCTTGTGCCTGTGTGCAGTTCTGCATACGGCTGAGGTAAACCAAAAAGAACTTGAGTATTTGAACAAGTGAGGAAAGAGTTCATGTGAGCATGTTTATGGGTGTGTGGTGTTTATGCACCAGTATGCCCTTTGCTTGGGACGATGTTACTTGCGGTTTGGGACAGGTGGGTCACAAAACACTGAACCTCTGGTGTCACATTTCCAGAGTGAAACTGCTGACAGGAGATACGATTTTCCATTCTAGGACTAGGATAGGGTGAATCCCATTTCACCTTTTACCTCTACTACTACATTTTTCACGTTCATGTCAAGGAATAAGGGTGTTCCAATTCTTTTCAGGACGTAGGGAGGGGGTTAGTAGTCGGGTAAAATGACCTTGCAAATGTATAGTCACTCCAAGCTGAGACTAAGATGTCTGCTGGACGTTTTGCTGCAATTTCTGAGGGGAATGAGGAGAAATGGGGGTTGAAGTCAGTCCGCCACCAAGCGAGGTAACAGAGCTGTTCCAGTCAACATGGAAAAAGTTAGGCCAGCTTTGAGGCTCAAGGATGTGATATGGGGATGACTTATGATCCGTGCAACCATGAGGCTACAGGATTGGAAAGCCTAAACAACAGTAAAATTCATTACTTAGGAAAGAACTGATGATGCACAGCAACTTTGCATTTAGTTAAAGAATTTGGTTAACCAAAAAGAGGATCACTAATCATGATCAATCAGAGGGAGCTTAAAGACCGACTAGTCTTTGGAGCCATTTTACGTAACTGTTTTGTGTAAGTACTTAATGATTACCAGGGGTGCCAGCATAGAGAAATTACAAGTTTATTTATCATTATTATGTTTATTTTGATGTATTCCAAGGCGGAACATTTGGTATTATTGTTGATCTCCCTTTAAAAGCATAAAAAAGTAGTGACAGTAGTAATGTAGTTTTCTATTAGGAATAGTTTGTCACATCAACCAATTATCCATCCATCCATTTTCTTAATCAGCTTTTTCATGCAGGGTTGCAGAGATGCATTCATTGGGTGAGAGGCGGGGTACACCCTGGACAGGTAGCCAGTCCATCACAAAGAAGAACAAACGTCAGAAGCTTTCACTCACATCTACTGACAAATTAAAGTTGCCAATTCACCTAACATGCATGTTTTCGGAGTGGCTGTAGCTCAAGGATAAGTGGTTAACTAATTGGAGAGTTAGTGATTCAATTCTGTTGCTCCTATTCTGTGCGTTGGTGTGAGAGTGTGTATGTGAATGTGCAACTAATAATATGATGGTATATTTCAATGTTTTACGTTTAATAACATTTAAAATCTTGCTTAACAAGTATAAAACATAACTTCACATGCTGTTGCAAAATAGATAGCTAGTTACATGGAAAATTGGAGCCCTGGCAAAATATGTCATATCTATGTTAAAAGGAAAGGAAAGGATGGTGTACTGGCTTCTTAAAAGGGTGTCCTAACCATTCAGCCATTGCCCCTCCCCTAACTTCAACCCTTAAAACATAGAAACTGAGAATTAGCCATAGATGTATTTGAATCTGATGAACACTGACTGCAGAGCATGTGTGCATTGTCTCTTTCTGTGCTGTTGCTACATTTGAGACCAATTACATGATGCAAGAAAGATGTGTATGCGTGTCAACGGTCATGCCAGTCTTATGACAACAGGTGGCTTTAGTCATCGTCAGCAAGCAGATTCGGTCACATGTAGGATACATCCAACCTATGGGTGGTATTATAGTATTTGGATTGGGTGAAATGTGTTAACAACCAGTTAGGTGGACATTCTTGCCAGCTGGGGTGGAGCAGAGAATGGGACTGGGTGGGAATTGGCTGTATGTCTGTTTCTTTACATGGGATCTTGAGTTACAGTGAAGGCATTTTGCCAGAGAGAGGGGAGAAGTAGAGGTTACTGTCTGGTGCTTGGAGTAGACTCCAGCTGACCTGGACACACAGTTGTCTGAATCAGACACTTGGGCATCCAGTAAAACTGCACGAGTGTGTTTTTTGTGTCTGCATTAATATTTGTTTTGTGAAAGCACCTGTTCCTGTTTGCCTTGCTCATATGGAATGGAAGCCAACGTAACGGTCAGCTCATCACCCACTTTACCACTGCGCGAAAAAGGATAGGTTTCAGTGATGTGCTGACTAGTGCTCATTACTTATCCCCAGTCTCTCCAGGGCTGCAGCTCAGTAATGAGAGGCTATTATCACTGCTGAATATACTGCAGTGGTGATAAAAGAAGCTCAGCCTGCAGGCTGTGTTCATCGTCACTCCTCAAAAATAGCCACATGCTGCTTGTATCTTTAAATTAAATTCTCATCTGCTTTTCCTCTCGCTCGTTACCCATTACCTCAAATGTTCCTGGCCAGTCTTTGTTTCACTCTGCTTCCTGTTTATCTCATCTCCTCCTAACGTTTTTTTTTAATCCAAACAGCTCCCCTTTTTTTCCCTCAGAATGGGTAGGGCAGGATTGTTCTTGTATGTGTTGGTGGGAGGGTGGATAACAAGCGGGCAGAGGAGTGTACCTCTTTCAAATAAATCTCTCTTCATCAGAAGATCGAACTGGCATGCTCAGTGTGTTGGCAGCATTTCAATTTGTGAGCTCATTTTCTACAAGTGGGGAGCAGACATGGACCCTACGAAGAGTGCATGTATGGTTTACTGTATCATGGACATCATCATTAGTACAAGGTTGCAATTAAATATAGATGTGATATTATGGAAATTGTCAATTTGGAATTGTATATTGTGACTTTCTTTTATAATAAAATAAAAAAAAAATTTAAAAGTCTGTTCTACAACCATAAAAGGCCAAATAAATTGAAGGAACTAACAGCAC
Source organism: Kryptolebias marmoratus (assembly GCF_001649575.2). Lineage (NCBI taxonomy): Eukaryota > Metazoa > Chordata > Actinopteri > Cyprinodontiformes > Rivulidae > Kryptolebias > Kryptolebias marmoratus. Next base: position 22,696,099 of record NC_051446.1, read on the forward strand.
TGTGAGGCTTCTGTTACCCCTGTTAGCTTCCAGCTGAGTTTTCCTCCTCAGTATTTTCTCAGAAATAAAAATCCCTTTCCAGTCTGAGAGTGGAGACAGATTCACCTCTGTCAACTTTCATTTGTCCAAGTTTGCAGCATTTTCATAGGACGACTTCTACAACTGACTGCAGCGGTTATGGTAAAGCCGATTCCAAAGAAAAAAAACTCTCAAAGTGAATTTGAAGGAGTTGGAGGCTGTTTGACTGCAAGGAACGCAAGTCTTCTCCTTTCTGAGCTTTCTTATCAGCTTTGCTCACAAAGCTGGGGCCTCTAGAGTCTGAACTGAAGGAAGGACGTGTGTGGTTGTACAGAACCAGAGGCGAATATGGACACACACATCTGTTGACTATAAACAATACAAACAGAATATGATAACGGTCTGTGTTTGAAGTCAGCCACTTGAGCTTAAAGTCTTTAAAACTGAAATCAAACCTATCTGTAACCATATTCACAAATCCCTATGTTCATTAGGCTGCACATTTTGTCTTCTGTAAAGCTCTAGTCTGGTGTTCAAAGTCCTGCTTCTTATTTCAGCAAACGACACTTTATTCCAGATATGCTTTCAGCTGCGGCAACACTAAAGCTTTTAATTTCTTTGGTATAAAAACGAGTGAAGTTTCTCACATTTTTGGCTCCTTTCTGAGTTAAAATAACTATCTTACATCTAACATCATTTCTAATTTAAATCAGTTCGTATGATTTATGATTTTGTACTTACAAAGAAGATTTTAAAATTAGATTAAAAAAAAACATTAAACATGCATAAAACAAAATTCTAAAATACTTCTTTGCAAGTCCTGCCCACAGACAAAGAACTGAACACAAAAGACACAGTTGCATTTTGAATTTTATGACTTTTGCTGCAGCCAAAAATAATTAAATAGATAAAAGTTTTTTTCTCTTTGTATTGCATCTCTGTGGTGAATGAACTCATATTTTAGACAGTAAAACAACAAACCAAATACAGAACTGGACATAATAAAACTCTGCATATCAGTTCTAAAGCAGATAAGAAACTAACTTTAGAAGATGACAAAAACATTAAAGTTAGCATCTCACTGGACTGCCAGCAGTTGGTAAACAACACTCCAAGGAAGTCTCCAAAATGTCTTGAAACATTCCCATGAGTTCCCAGTTTCCTTGGTTGAACCACAGCGGCTCGTCGTCTCTTAGTTCAAAAACTTTGACAAACTTTCTATCAAAATATAATCATTGCGGGTGTCTGGAACCAGCTGAAAACTCTTCTCAATTCTGTCATGAGCATCTCTAACCCATCTCAAAACCATTTAGGGCCATCTTTTGGCACCTGCATGGAAGCTTTCTTCCAACAGAAAACATGTCCAGTTCTAAAAACCACGCCAATAATATATATATATATATATATATATATATAGTCCTAATCTACCGTCCATTATTTCCAAAGTGTACTGGACCCAGAGACCTAGCTCTGCACTCCAGTTAGAATCAGGTAAGTAAAACAACAAAACATTGATGCAGCCACAGAAAGGTTACAGCATATATTGCTTCTTAAAAGAATCAGAATCAAGAATCATTAGGAACAGGAATCGAAACGAGGAATCGGAATTGTTCAAATTCGAATAATGGTCACAGTCCCTTACAAACACTGTAGTCTCACCAGGTATCAGCCTTTACCAGAGACAAAACAGCAAAACAGCACGCCCAGATGACTTAAATTAGGATCATTCCCAGAAATAAAGCAATATGGGGGGAAAAAATGAAAGATTTATTTCTAAAGTACAGTTGGGCTAAAGTTCTTTATCCTTGGGTTTTGATGTTGGTTAACATCTGGTTAATAAATCCTGGTTCACAGGGTTCATGTAGGTGATTCAGCTTGTTGGCTCTCGAACGAGGTGAACATGAACTGAAACTCTCTGCTTCCTGATTAGACCGTATATAAATTACTACCAGTGGCTGACACATAATCAGAGCTGCCTTTGAGAAACAGAAAACTACAGGAGCCCCTCTGGTATGACTTTCCACTGCATGTACTGTATATACAATACAGAGGAAGAGAGGCCTACAATGCTAATCTGTCACGCTCTGCGATTCCTGCCAATGTTCAACCAAATCTTCATCAATCACATCAGTCCTCCGAGAACGCAGAATGTCCAGATGCAGGATTTTAAAATGGAAAGTAAAGGCGGGTGATAATGTTTTAGCCCATGTCTGTCTGTTACAAAAATATCTCATGAACCACTGGGCGAATTTAAATAAAAATGGCAGGAACCAATCATTAGATGCACATCAACAACTGATTAAGCATTGGAGACAATTAAATTCAAGACAGCCACCACAGCTAAGTGACATTAGCCAATACGAAAATGGCTATAATTGTCAATTTCACAGATATTGAGCTATAATTTGATGTGACAATAGCTGAGAGATCTTACATGTATGTGTATACATTAAGTGTGACATCTTGCAATATCATGTAAGAATTGTCTGTAATGTTATTTTTAAAGTTTAACCAAAAGGTTACGACTCATTTCTCAACAAAATGATTCTAAAACTCCAGCATGAAAGTATGCATTCCTTCAAGGGCTTTAATGCCAATAGTATTGGGTCAGCCAATCCAAAAGTGACCCACTGTTTTCCAGTTACAACAACCCAATATTACTGAAACGACTGTCATTAAAAAACACAAACTGAACTTTTAGTTGTGGAAAAAGCGGTGTACCTGAAACGAAAACTTCATCCAAAATATTCAACTGTGGCATTGCGATAGTCTGTGTTTTTGTGAGCACAGGCGCTCATCAATCATCAATTTGTTCACGTCTTCATTTGTCATGTCAAACATAAACATTCGAGCACTTTGCTCCGTTGCACTTCCAAGCCTTCTTTTCTTCCGCTCCCATTAACTGTCGATTCTCCGTGGTGCCGCCCAGCTTTACCACGCTGCAGATGCGCAGCTTGCAGGGAAAGAAAACACTGCCCTGGCCTTGAGAGCTGCAAGCAGGTGTAAAAACAAGCAATGGGCAGAGAGGAGGGATGAGGAAAGGAGGACGAGGAGGAGGACGAGGAGGAAGAGGTGAGTTATTCTACGCTCCAGTTAAGGTTGCTGGGTTTAGTTTGTGGCTCATTCATGTGGCAGAGCACCATTAATCATTGCTGTTCACTGACAGGACCTCTGCAAGTCACAGACACATGCACTTACACCCACACACACACCCCCGTCTGTGCATCCACCCATGCTGGCACATACACAGATGAGAACACCCTAATTTCACCAAAACATGCCCAATAATGATCTCCCCCCACGCACATCAAGCCCATCAAAACGTCACGTCATCCACACCTATCTGTCCATCCATCTTCCCATTTCGATAAACGCCTGCACACACTAATGACTCAAACCTGCATTTAAAGAGAGCCAGAGGAAATAAACTGAACGGCCAAATGCTACATAAACTGTGATAGTGTCAAAACAAAACAAAAATGTAAAAACAATAAACCAGATCTTACAGAAACTCTCTTTTTCCCACAAACCTCAGTCGCTTCCAGCAGCTTCAAATAAACCTGAATGGTTGGCAGGACTCTGTTAACAAATGTTTCTGACAGATGACCCAAAACTGATTTCTTGTTAATGCATCACTGTTTCAACTTTTTATAGTTTAGCCAAATCCTCTTCCTAACTTTGCATGCAACCTTTCTGTATGATGTATTAAACAGTGTTCATATGGTTCAGGGATTTCTGTCAGAAATCTCTGACATTTTTATAAACTGAACCCTTTAGAAATCAAACACTTGGTGGGTAAATTAATGTGTTTTGGGAAATTTGGACATTTTAGGCAACTTGGAAATCAACAAAAATGTAGAAGGGACATCAAGAGGAACAAATATGAGATTTAAACAACATTTGGGTGAATTAGTGACTCCACACCCTTTAAACAAAGTTAATAATATCCACATTTCAATATGTTAATTTCAGATGTGTTTTTTAAGTGTCTTGAACCAGTTTAAAACTTATCTACATACCAAGAGGAAAAGGAAATTTCTTGAGAGATGAAATCCTCAACCTAGTTGTTAAAAATGCTGTTCCTGAAGCCACCACTAGGGGCTGTCAAATCCACAGGTTTCTCTAAAGCAAAAACTCCCTCAAAACTTCAGGTCCTCTCAAAAAGGATCAGAAACTGAAGCAGAAAGAGATCATTAAGAGAAGGAAACGTATTTGAATTTTAAACATCACCCATTGTTTTATACTGCATTTGTAGTTGTCCTGTTTTTACCTTCTTAAGTTGGTGTTTTTCTTTAAAAAGACAAAATAGCTAATCACAGCAATATTACGAACATTTATCCAATAAAACAAGAAGGCACACAAAAAGTTGTTTCCTGTAACTGACTTAACACCGACAGTAAATCTGAAACAGGGTTTGGTGTTAAAAGAAACCGTCCAAGAAACAGATGGCAAATAAAATACGGAAGAGGAGTCAGTTTCAATTCATGGCACAATCTAAAAAAATATTTAAAAAAAAATAAAAAAACAGCTGTTAAAGCCAGGCAAGGAAATAGCTTAGGATGAGAAAAAAGCTGAATCAGGGGAAAGTTAAGAAAGTGAACAGGGATCACAATCTCAGGTACAATTTTACAATAAGGGTACTTTTATAAATTCCTAATAAATAGTTGGTAATACAGTTAATAATCTGTAAATATGCAATACGGCATTAATAAGCAGTTACACTGACTTGAGTTTTTTCTTGTCAAATAGTGAGCCAATATTTATCTGCACTCTCCACTTTCACTATCTGTATTTGTTGTTTAGTTTAAGAATTTAAAAATCAAACATTTGTCAGTAGATTATCTGCATGAAAGCACTAAGAGAATTTGTAGATATGTTTTATTTTGGTATATAATGTATAAAATGAGCTGCACAACTAAAAGATACATTTACCTGAATGAGTAAAAGCACAACACTTGATCTGAGCCTGCCAAGGGTTATGAACTGTAATTTTAAACGCTTATTTATGCTTTTTAAAGTGCTTATAAACTCAAAAATAATTTGTTTGTAAAGGCACTAATTAATCCTTTAGAAAGAGGCCTTTATTGTAAAGTGGTACCCGGTTTCATGATTCTGATTCCTTTTTTTATTATTTGATTTTGAGGTTGTGAGGTCTAAAAAGATGACCTGCTTCGTCACTTTACAACCATAAAAAGGAACAATTCATCTAGTTTCACCTTCCAGTAGCAGAAACCCGAGAATTAATGAGGTAACTGCTTCCTGATTATTGGTGCCATCTGCCCTTCAAAGAGGCTTCGCTTAACAGAGGAGTAAACACAAGAGGAGAGGAACCAGAAAAGCCCTTGAAGGGACGTCAGTGTTAATTGTTTCCTATTTAGGCGAATCAAACAAGTTCCATCTTTAAGGGCTGTGGATTGTTGGATATAAAAGGGACTTGATTAAAGCCTTCAAAGAACCTTCAAGGATCAATGAGCTCTAGGCCAGAAGCCTGTTCTTCAGCGTAAGAATAACCAGATGTTTTAATGCCAAGATGTGGCAAATCCTTTTACCAAGAAATGTGAACATTACAAGATAAATATGTTGAAGATTAGTGGTCAGAAATCATGTGATGGCAATAAAAGATCATATTAAATCTTAAATTAGATGTAGATGCTGAAAAGAAGAGTCATGTTTTGGAAAGGGAACAGCGATTCTGTCACAGTTATTAAAAGTACTCATTGCAAACTATGAAATGAAACATTTTAAAGGTTTTCCTGCACTGTATCAAATGGTGCAGTTTAAGAGAATAATCCAGCAGATTTCCACATATATTGATATGTAATTCTGAAATCTAGGCACAAACTCAACGGAAACAAAGCACTTTTATCTGCATACTTTACTCAACAAATCTGAGCGGAAATATGTAGCAGTACATCAAAACTGTCTGACTTCTCCATCCTAAATGTCTATTTTAATGGACGTCCCTATTGTTGACCTATTTTCAGTCACTTCAGCTGTTTCTATAAGTAAACAAGTGCATGTGACAGTTAGCAAATCTTCCATTCAAGGACACATTAACCAGCAGTGAGGAAAAAAAGAAGTGCAGATTTTGTTTCTTACTTTGCAAATATGTTTGGAGTGTTTTTCATGACATTGCAGTGAGTACTTTTAATGCAAAATGTAATCAAAGCCTAAAATAGCTTAGCTTAAGTTCTGCCGTGACAACAGAGGAAGAAAAAAAAAAAAAAAACTTAGCTCAGAAGCGATCTCTCTTTTTGTCAGTGTTATTACATGTACAAAAGTCACCATCAAACTGGATTAGGGGAATTGGATTGCGATGCCCGCCTTTGATCTGCCAGATTACAGTAAATCTTCCACGGCACAGAATGAGAAGTTACCGCTAGAGAGACAAACAGACTGGTTCTGCAGGGGCCCCTCCGATATCCATGCCGTCTCTGGGCTAAGCTGAATTCTTCCCCCCGTTGCCTTGTGCTTCCAGGAGATTTGCCGTGGCTCTGAAGTCTTGGGTCCAAAGAGACACAATTAGAACAGCTACTAATATGGCAGCTGAGAAAATGAAGATGGGAGGGAGAGGAGGGAAAGAAGAGGGAAAGATTTCCTTTAATAATGACGTCTTTATTCATTCCAGCCTATTTTAGAGCCATGTATGAGGAAAAAGATCAAATGTGTCAAAAGATAAAAGCAGAAGCTCAGTCAACTAAACAGCACTCTGGCACCATGCTTCTAATCTGTGATTCTTATGGGATGTAGGGTGACATTTAGTAGAACTGGCTAACAAATCTAAAATATTAGCTCCCCAGACGACGTCAGAGTGTGGTCAGATTAGAGCTGCTGTCTGCTCCTCTGTGTGGATGAATGAGGCTGGATAATAACTAATTATCCCCAGACTGCACGGAAGAAGTCGACAACCAGTTTCCCTCTCTTCGCCATCTCCTTCCACCTCTCTCCGCCGTCCTGACAGCAAGTTCACTCCATCATAATGATGTATTTTACCGAACAAGACTCTCTTAGTCGTCTCCGCCCCCCGAGGAGACCTTTAGCGTGACAGTCTCATCTGCTCGACTTGAGAAGCCCAAGATCTTTCGATAATCTCCACAACCAACCTTCCTCTGATCTCAGTAAATGAAGAGACATCAAGGAGGAGAGGACAAAAGGAACGAGTGAAGGACAGGACTTATTGTACAAGTGTTAAAGAGAGAAAATGGCTTTATAAAAATGTAAGTTCTGGAGCTTTAACTGCCAGACGCATGGAGCATGGCCTGCAGAGTCCATTAATAATTGCTCAGAAATCCTGTCACTGCAAGCCTCCCCTAATTACACGAGTCAGATGGTCTCATTACGAGCTGCTGCAGAGCTGGAATCACTTTCTTCTCTGACCAACTACTCAGGACGGGTCGACTATCAAAGAAATGGTAGATTTTACATCAGTTGTCATGTCGGAAAAAGCTGTAAAATACATTTTTATACCGTTTACCCGCCTTTTTTATTACCTTCCAAGGCAAACGGGCTGTGTGTGTTCATTTGTTTATCTGTTAGCAAAATATCTGATACACCACGGGATGGATTTTAATGAAACGCTCAGAAATTAATTAGAAGGTTAATATCTACAACTGATCGATGTTTGGAGTCAAAACTCAAAGATGGCTGCCACAGCTAACTGACTTCAGAAAACACAAAATATTTTATAATTAAGTCAATTTTACAGTTATTGAGCTAAACATTGGTGTGGTAGTAGCTGAGACTGACCCCCAACTTTTACCCCAAGCGCCAACTCAAACGCTTAATATCTGTTTATAAAACTTTATCGTTAGCTATTTGACTCAACTGTCTGTTAGCAAAATATCTCATGAACCACTAGGTAGATTTTAATAAAACTTTCAGAAAGTAATCATTGAGTGTGCATCTTAAATCTGATTATGTTTTGGACTCCACCCAATTCAAGATGGCCACCACAGCCAATTGACCTGTGAAAATGACCAAATTACGATAACTCAACCGAATTTACAGATATTGAGCTAAAGTTTGGTGTGGTACTAGCTGAGAATAATTATCAAAATATTCTTTGAGAGCTGAAACATCTTGTGTCATCATGTACAAGATTTGACCAAAGCAACAGCAGCTCCATCGCTTCTCATCATAAGATGATCTTAGTTAAAAATGATATGTGTTCCTTCAAAGAATGCTAGACCTCTAACTTTTAAAGCTTTTATTCATTTATCATTGTCTGCATCTTCTTTACCGTTTAGACTTCTCATTTTTTTGTTTCTAGCTTTCTTCTTCCCCCTTCTCTGTGTGCTCAGTGAGAAGGCTCCAGCCTAAATAGATGAGAAATATTCAGACATTAATCAGCCTGTCCCCAGACTGTGCTGACATCACAGGCCCTGGCAGGATAAACACCTACATGCACAAACTCGTGCAAATACTCACACTGTGAAACACAAGCGGGGTTTGTTTTTTGTTTTTTTTTTCCTTATTCTGCTTCTTCTGAGGGCAGACGGACACTTTTTCCTCTGCGTCAGGATAAACAGTCTGGAGTGGGACACTAATTAGTAAACACCGGAGATGCACCTTTATTTAGCTGATTGGAAGGGGACCGTAAAGCAGCGGTGACCTCATGTCGGTGACCTAATAAGGTTCAATGGGGGAGTGTGGTTTTGACTCCAACTGGGTTCTTGCTTACATCATACAACTGATCTGTTTAGTTTTTTTTCTTTTTAGGTGCTTAAAGATGTGTTCAGACAAAAAAGAAAACCCTTTAATGTCTGAAGTGCAAATTTAACTATCTGTGTTTGCGTTTTTCTGGCCACACTGAGCTACTGGAGCTGTCTGAATAAATTCTGCATTGCAGTAACGTTCATGTTATTTACTGATCTGTTACATGGAGGGTGGAGAAGTTATTGGATGGGGAACCTAAACTGCACGCTAATGTAACACATGTCAATTTGCCTCACAAAAGTTTTCAGGTCTTAGTAAAAAAGTTAATTTTTCTTCTGTGGAAAAAAAAAAAAAAATCTCTTTCAGGACTAATTTTAATAAACAAGTTAAACTTTATACTGTGAGCTTTGTGTCACTTTAATCTTGTGCAGTAATACTGTGTCTTATCAGTACAACATTTATATTGTTTGCATTATTTTTGTGACTCCACGCTGCTGGATGTTACTTATCTTATTGTCATGACTGAAAAATCCTTCAAGTAAGAATTTCATTGTACTTTGATCACTGTACTCTGTACATATGACCATAATTAATAAACTTTAAATTTTAAAACTGCTATTTATACTGGGAATATTACTATATTGTAAAGATTTTGCACATTTGTAATTACACTATAAAAAAATAAAACGTGTCATGGTGAAACATCCATTTAAAGTTTAGAACCAGCAGACTTTTATGATTCTAACTCGTCTTATCCAAGAGTCTGAGTCACTCTCACCTCATCCAATTGTGACACTTAGAAGAAATGTGCAGTCAATTTTTCCCCCTTTCCTTTTTAAAAAGGCCAAACCATGATTATTTCTCGTGTTCAAAGCCTAGTAGTTTTTAATGGTACAAATCAAACTTCCCAATAAAAAAAGAAAGCAAGAAAAATGTTCCACCTTGCAGCAAAGCTACCAGGAGATAAAAACAATGGCCTCATGTTAGAAACTATGGGTGCAAAGAAGATAAACCAGAAAGAAACAAAACCACTGGGCTGAATAAACAGATAAACTGTGAAAATGAAGAGAATCAGAATGGGATAGGTTATGACAGTTGTAAAATAAATCTTTTGGTAAACGAGTTAGAACTAAACCAAACAGCAACTTCAACTAAACTGAAATCATTCCATTCAAAAATGTCTCTGAATCATGAGTCCTGATACTTAGAGGTTATCCACTCTGAAAAACGTTTATCATTTCAGCATCAGATCCACACAGGAAAAGTGTTTTAGGAGCCACAAAACAGTTTGTTTTAGAAAACAGATTACAGAGTTAAAAATTTATCTTGAAAGGCAAACGTGTGTGTTTTGGTGTAGACGACCAAAACACAACATTTTGCAACCAATGATGTCTAATTTAACCTACGACCCGAGGGGGGAGTCTTCTTCTTGGGTTTATATTTCACACCCAGCGCCTTGTTTCCTGTTCTGGTGTATTTTTGTGGCAGTGTTAGAGCGCCACATACAGGCCTGGCGCAGTTTCTACAGCGATTTGGGTTGTTTTCAGTGTTTCTGTGTGAACAACTATCTTTTTAGACACTGTTGTGTTTGCAAAGATATTTTTTAGGAACAACAAAAGGATTTTTGTGTGGACGAGGCCTTATAGACCATTTCATAAATACCTTGGTACAGTGGAGAGTATCACAGTTGTGGCAGTATATAAAGTGGTATATGGTATAATGTTGCTTGAATCTAACAACTTCCCAATTTAAACTTAAGCGTGGTCCAGAAACAAGCCTTACAGATTCCTTCTTGGACAAAATTTTAAAAAAGAGCCTAAACTGAAGAGGTTTCCTTATGGTTTTTGAATAAGTGTAAAGTTGTTATAGTAAAATTGTAAAAAGGATTGTTGAATTTTGCCGTTTCTTCAACTTGGCCTTAAAAAAATAAAACTGAAGGGGTCGGATCTATATATCCAAACGTGAACTCTCACACAGATGTTAACACAGAGGGTGTCAAAGGGTTGGTGTGGTAAAAGGCTGCGTTGAACAAAGAAGATTCAGCGGAACCCCTCCTCCATACCAAAATTTAAGGGCTGGGGGGATTATTTCATATCAGTTATGAGACGGAGGGCTGAGCAAATGTCTGGTATATCCCAATCCCCAGCAGACGCCTCTGTAAGATGAAGGCCCCGCTCTGTTGGGAAGAGAAGCTACAAAGCCACAAAGGTTTTAAAACATCCTGTCCTGAACACACAAAGCCAAGCAAGCAGACGGGTTGGTACGTATTCAAACTAAGAATGTGGGACAAATCCAGGTGGAGATCATTTTCTCCTTACTTTGCAGCCTATATGTGTTAACTCTGTTTCCCATCTCACACACAAACATGTGTGTTTTTGTTTTTTATTGGCATTCTAATTCCAGTTGGTATCAATCTTCTCAAATACAGACACCTAGTTCACAAAATTAGCTATACATCATTACCTCTGTACAAAAATAAGGTGGTCAAGGATCAGGAACTTCATGGTTCTCAGATATTATTGTGTGTGTGTGTGTGTGAAAGAAAAAAAGCCCCGAAAAGCTGAAAATGGCTGATATAAAAGGCATACTGTAGTGTGAATAATTTAGAGGCATGCTAAATGATGATGACATTCAGACATTTGTAATTCTGTTACAGTGCACCAGAATGAAGAACAATGCCCCGCGGGCAGAAACCACAAAAGCCCTTTTAGGGAGGTGATGCACATTTTACAGTATAATAGCTAAAATACCCCATACACACAATCCCATTCAGTAATATCCTCTGAATAGTAGATCTTTAATCGTTAGCAGAATGGACATGTCAGTTACATGGGAATCGCTTTGAGAGTCAGATTATTCATGTGTAGAACTGCGAGCATCATATGTTCAAAATTTTATAAACTGCTGGCCTCTTTTTTTTCTGTTTTTACCAAAAAATATTCAAATTACTGAAAAGTAAAAAGGGAGGTTTCACTAAAACTATTCCAGCATTTTGTGAGTTCTTTTGTTTCTTTACTTTCCTGTAATTTATTTGTTTACTTTAATAAAAAAAAAAGCTATACAGAGCTTTTATCTGTATACTTTACTCAACAAATCTGAGCATAAATATGTACAAATATATCAAAATTGTCAGAATTCTTAATCCCAAACGGCTCTTTTATGGATGTCATTTTTGTCACTTCAGCTGTTTCTGTAGGTAAACAAACACGTGGTAGTTGGCAGCTGTTCATAAATTTTTAAAAATAAGAACTTTAAGAATCGATATGATAAAAAAATGCAGATTTTGTTTCTAAGTAAATGATTTTCTGTTTTGAATGGTCTTCATGACATTACAATGAGTACCTCACATTATCAACATTATTTTGGTTCGATTTAAGCAAAACAATTTATTTGTTACATTTAGGAATAAAAATGACTTATTTAGGTATAAAAACAAACAACAACAACAACAATGAAACTGTATAAAACAAACAATAATTATGAGACTTTAACTACAACTTTTTTTTTTAGAACAAACACCTAATTTAATGAAACTTGCAAAAGATTTTGCGTGATTCGATTGTGCTCAGAGTATATGTTGGGAAGGACACCCAGCTACTACTACGCCAAATGTTTGCTCAAAATCTGTAAAATGGACAAAGGTAAAGCCATGTCTGTATTTGCTACAGTTGATTATCTGTGGTGGCCATCTTAAATATGGCTGACACCAAAAGTTAATCAGTTGTAGATGTACAGCCAGTGATTAGCTTGAGAGTTGCATTAAAATCCATTCACGGTTTCATGAGATATTTTCTTAACAGTCTGACAGAAATGCACACAGACAAAGGCAACTACATGATCGCCCACCTTTTATAGTGTTGGGTGATAAAAACACCCAAATGTTGCATAAACAATGGAAAGCAAAACCATGAAAGAAGTTTGAATGGTGTCACCAGTAATTTAAGAATGAATCGTCAGATGATGCTTAACAGCTTAAACAAGTTGGAACCAAAACATTTAGGAAAAAAAATGCATTTAGTGTTTTGGGATCAAAAGATTTTTAGGATGAAGAGTGACTGCAGACACTACACCTGCTGACATAGGTAGAGAACAGGAACTGAAGAAGTGGTTCTTTTACCTCAGAGTGAGAGATAAAATAGGACTCAGACATAAAGTGCTGGCAGTCCGTGGGTTTGTGGTTTTAATCCAATGCAGGCAGAACAGCCAGGTCCTCATAAGGGCTCTTTTCATGAAACTGTGGGGGCCTGGTGCTCTTTGGGGCCTTGGGTGCAGGGACAAGCCACCAACCCCCACCTTTCTTCTTATACACCCATCCAGAGCCTAGTCATCCTCCTTCCACTCCTTTTGTGAAGCTTTTCCACTTTGATTTCATGTTTGCCCATCTCATGGATCCTAGAAGGGGCAAGCGGAGATGTTCCACAAAAGGCCCCATGAGATAATGCCTCCTCTACTTCCTGCACCTCCACATACACAACAATGCTCACAAACAAACAACCTTTGTGTGAATGTGTACAGTATGAAAATACATCACCAACCAAACATACATGCATTAACTCTTGATTCTACTTCAATTTATAAAACATTTGATCCCATTAACCTCAAAAGTTTCAATCTGCTTTGTTTAACCAGTTAGCTGATGTTCCAAATGCTCTAACAGTTTCATATCATCATAAGCAGCTGATATGAACCAATCAAAGCCAACCATGTCCAGTCTCCCAGGCTGCGGATGAACCATGCAAACTAACGAACCATGCAGGGGTACCCCCAGCTGTTTCTCTCCCCCCACAGATTGTGAACCAGACCTAGGTTGGGGGTCCTAGGGTGTTCCCCTGGGGAGCCCCAGAATTCTGGGTGTTAGTGTTGCCACTGGGGTTTTATAGACTCCCTACTGAGAGCATCTCCTTAGAAGAGACAAAGGAAGGCATTTATCCCCAGGGTGACCGTGCTGACCCCCTAAACTCACTCCCCTAAATCCGCTGGGCACGGACCAGCGGCTTCTTTCAGGGAGCCTTTCAGAGGGCCTCACAAAGCGCCCTGGCCTGGAGCCTCCTTAGCCATGCATCACACATGCATTGTAAGGAGCAGTGTGAAGATGGGCAAGTTTTTGTGCTGACATGAATGAATTCAAAGTGCAATAAAATCAACAATAAATTAAAGGCCTAGAATTCCTTAAAGGAATTCCTTACATGCATGCATGTCGCCTGCCGTCTTCCATGCCAGAGTTTTAGACTAAGATCTTACAAAGTTGTCAAACACTGAAAATAACAAAGCTCAAAAATTGATGCAGGAGCTCATGAGAGTCAAACTCCTTCCAGAGTAAAAAGATTTTGAATTTTTCTTTTCCCCCATCCTGATTCCTCCTTCTTCTTGTTCTCTTTTTAAAAACACCTCACTCTTTTCAGCCTCACTTCCCTCCCCAGTTTGTATTGTTGTTGTCGTTTCTTCCACCCCCATCCCTCCTCTTTCTTTCACTCAGCACTTTTAATTCCACCCCCTATTTTCTGCTACCATGTCGGTGTAGAGGTGAAGTTTCAAATAGGGGGGGTTGTTTGTGCATTTTCGTATACAAAATACTAATGTGTGTGAGTGTGTATGTGTCTTCGTGAGTGGGGTGTGTAGGAGGCATATAAAAGAGGGAGGATAGTACATGGGTGTAAATTTAAAATAAAGAAGAGTGAAAGTAGGTTTTTTTTTTAAGTCAGAGGGCTTGTGTGTTTGTGCAGAGAAGTCTTTGTATCTAAGATGGAGACATAGTAAAGGGGTTTATCCTCCAGTTTTGTTTATGTGCCTATCCATTTAGAGACCCCTGAATCAAGAATGAAGCTTCTTCCTATTCTTTTTTTAAATTCCAAAGCAAAGCATCCTATACACTCTTTAGGACCCCGTTAAATGTGAAGAAAATAGGTTTAGAGCTTTAAGTGAGTGATGCTGTCTGTTCTTTAGCTGTCACATTAGGCTCTTATTTACAGGCCAATGGAGATGGAGCATTTGGCAACACAGACACACATCACCCATTAGATTTTCAGTCCTTATTTTGTATTTACATGTCAGGATGCAAGTAAGTCATTATTTGTTTTATGGGTTTGAAAGCAAAACATTTTAAAAGCACACAACAAAAGTAACAGGAGGTATGCTTTCTAATAATAAATGCTCCTAAAATTAACAGCCTAGCATTCATTGAAAGAAAGCATATATGCAGATTTAAACAAAGATAGTCTTATGTGGAGATATGGAGTTTTGGGCTACATTTACATGTAACCAATCTATTGGATACATTAGATATTTTCCAATGTTGATTGGGGGAAAAAGTTACACAATTCCACGGTAATCCTGTGTCCGTTGAATCCGCTGTCGTTTCCATGTCAGGCCACTAGCTGGCGCTGACTGGTGCATGCAAGGTTGGGTTGCTGCTGCACATTGAGAAGGATGAGTAGCACAAACAGCACTCTGCTATCCGCCATTATTACTGTTGTAATGTACATTATTACTCGCGCTGCACCCGTCGTAGCGCGCATGTGCAATTTCACACATTGAAGCTTCCTTTGAAATGCAACTGGGAAAACGTTAAATCCATTGTTGTGCTTGCTAAAGTCAAAAAATGGCAGCAGCAATAAAAAGGGGCACTTGGGTCTAAATCCAGGCTTTTTGTTTACTTTCTCATTTAATTACATAGCACGTTGTCATTCTGCTTGCTCGGAAACTTAAAAGGTTCAACCTCAAATAAAGCAAATTAAAAAGACCAGCCATCAGCTTCAAGAAAACTAGATGACTCAGATGGAGGCCACAAGCTGTAGGTCAATGAATGAAGCCATTTTGGTCAATTGAGAAAGTTGTCTCCCAATATAAAAAGTCCTGTTTGGACCATTTTCCCTTTTCACACACTTTGGAAGAAGGACCAGAAACAACCAACACCTTCAGCTATCATTTCTTTTCTAGGAGCTGTAAAACGCTAAAATTGTTCAATTACGAACAAAAAGCACCAGATGTTCAAGCTGGCTGCCTCTAATAAACTAAAAAAGCAGTAGATATTATTTTATTGGAAGGAAAATGCCCACAACATTCCTAATATTCACTACTGTGGAAATACATGGATGGAGGTAGAAAAAATGCAGCCACTATGGCCAACATTACCACCTGTTTGTTTCTCTAATCTCATATTTGCACCTAAATACATTCAGATTAGCAGTAAATCTGTGCTGTTGGATAGTAGATCTATGACAGTGTAATATGTCAGACTGTAAGTAATCTTAAGGCTGCATTTTTTCTTCTATGTAATGTATAAAAGTTACTTTTAACTTCTATTTTATTCTTTCCTCATCAGCCTCTTCACAGCGATACAAGAATGGATATTTGCATTAATTGAAGTATTCTGCGTAATTGCCACAGTCAGATTTAATGACAATGAGGCTGTCACTTTAAAAAGTTGAATTATGACAAAAAGCACTTGGAGTTTAAAATCTGTGACAGGTAAAACCAAAGTCTAAAGAGGTTTTAAAATGTCAGATATCACAACAGCATTAAAATTCACCTCTAAAACCCTGAATGCAAGTGTTATTTTTGAAGCATGTGTTGAATGTGACTCTTGATAAGAGTGAAGCTGATTTTCACTTATTTTCAAAGAAAAGAAACAGGTAAACAGAGGTGATCACATCTGGTTTGTTTCAAGGAGAAACAGAAAGTCTCCGTTTCCCCCCTCTCCCCATTGGTCTCAGAAAGGTTGTTGAGACATAACATGTGGTTATTTCAGACAAACCGCAGAGCATGCTGCTCTAAACAATACACCGCCACAAGAACAAACTGCCATATTCCACATGAGCAGTTGTAAACAGAAGAATACACTCAGAGCACCGACTTGCCAGCTGTGGAAAAAGCCTTTTAGCTCTTACAGTAACAATTATAAAATACCCAAAAGGTGTATGCAAAAATATACAGCTTCATATTGTTTCTATTACTCCATAAGAACAAAGCAAATGGAAAGTTGGCTTGAAAATACTTCAATTCCTCTCTGAAGTCCTACCGACAAAGCTGCTTCTCAAGTTTTAGTCCAGACATTTAACCATAAAGGTTACTGAGAATTTTCTGGCTACTCTGAGATTAACCTTTATTCATTCGGACTGGTGTGTGTGCTCTTAACCTGACCTTGGGGTAAAGGAAACACAAGGGTCAAGTATGCTTGGAGTGCAAAGCAAGTTGTTCATTGAAGTTTCGGTGGGCGCAGCAGGACAGAAGGCAGGTGGAGAGTCAAAGGGTTAAATTAGAACAGGTTGTCTTGTGTGCATGAATGCATGTGCCACAGTTGGTTCCTGGATTGTAAGTGTGTGAAGTCAAAGTGCTCGGTCAGTTGTGAGCATGTGCAGCTGGGAGCTGCTGCACGACATAAGGTCACTGTCAAAAAGACAGTCTGTGAAACCAGATGAACTTAACGGCCCTGCATTCCTTGAGGGAATGCATTTCACCTGCTGCCTTTCAAGCTAGACTTTTACACTTTGAATATTTTATTTTAAATGACAGAGTTATAGTCATTTTAGTCAAATCTTGAAAATAACATTATGCACAACTGTATTCAATACAGCAATAGTCTCAGCTTTTTCCATACTAAATTTTATTTCAACATCTGTAAAATTGACTGTGTTTGAGTCATTTTTTGTTTGTTTTATAAGGTTGATTAGCTGTGGAAACAATCTTCATAAGATATTTTTCTAAGAGACAAATGAACATGCACACACACACACAATAATTAAACATCCACCGCTGAGGAACAAACCAGATTCTCCCAACATGCACACATGTGGCACCATATGAAAGTCTCAGATGAACCCAGAGGGTGTTCAGTATTAAAGTGCATGCTTCTCTTTGTGTGTGTGTGTGTGTGTGTGTGTGTGTGTGTGTGTGTGTGTGTGTGTGTGTGTGTGTGTGTGTGTGTACAAACCATCAGGACCTCGTCAGTGTGCACATCCTCGTATACAAATTGTTTAATTACCTACCCTACAGCATTTGACTCAGGTCTTATGGTTTTCTAATAGATGAAGATATTGTACTGGTTTGTCAAAAGACAAAAAAGCTAAATTTTAGTGAATTTTTCCACCAGGAATCTGAAGCAGCTGTCTGTCCTTGTGGCCCTGAGTAAAAAACAATCCAAATATATATGGCATAGACATACTGTATATAGTGATAGATCAAGTGTCCCTGTCTTCTCTTGTCCTTGGGAACTGAAATCACAAGAGCCTATTTTGCAGAAGATGCCATGTTGTATTTTCAGGACCACAACCAAAATGTTACATGAGCTTCCTTTTAAGCATGAAATGACTAATTACAAATAAACCTGGTATAAAAATAATATTTAAACTTGCAGCATTGGGGTAAAAAGTATGTGAATAAAGTGTCGACACCTGAAAAACATTTTATCTGAGGTGAATATTTTTGTTTTACCAACAGCAATGTCTGATTCATTTCCATGGAGGTGCAGGACTTAAAGCTTGGACTATAAGCAGCCAATAGAGAAGGTTGGTCCTGATCTGAATTAAACCTAAGGGTCCCGTCAGGTCTATCAATATACAGTCTATGGCAAAACAACAACCACTGTTGCTTCTCTTCCACTACTCGTGCTTTGACTTCTTTGTTTGTGGTTGTGTTTGATACCACCTTTTAAATGGAAGTCTTATCATCACACAATAACTGCATGAAAACCTGGGCTGCATGCAGTCATCAACTGAGGAACGTGGTGCACCCCAGTGACTGGGTAAAGACGACAAAACCTATGTTTTGTGGAGCTATGAATTCAACGGTCCTATTTGTGAGGGCTAAACTGCTGGAAAAAGAAAAAAAAACTTAAACTAGAGGGAATAGTTCAGTTAATAAACCCCACAGACTTGCTGAGCTCAAAACCAAATGAAACACAGTTACTTTGTAAGGTTAATAAATCCAGACTCTGTGTGGTAAACAAGTAATAATCCTGCAGCCCATTGAACAGTGGCTGACCCACTGGAGTCTCACAGAGCCCCATGTTTGTATTTACAATCATTTTCCAATTTTACATACTTCTCCAAGAACCCCAATGAGATCTTCCTCACAAAGCCCAGCTCACATACCCCTTCTTGTCATTTTTCACTAACAGAGTTCCAAGAATTGACTCAAATGAGTTTGGAGCCACTGGCTTAAACTCGAAAACTTGATTGTGTGCAGCTCCGTGCCAGTTTAAAACAGTGGGAGAACATGGAGGCTATTTATTTCTGTTTTTGTGTCAGTGTTTTCTCCAAAAGCTTATTATTAATCAGGAGCGGGGCCATCTGTTTGTTTTTTATGTGTTCAAAGATGCACATAAAACTCTGGATAGATGTCTACTATCACATCTGTTTGGATGTTTCGGTTAAAAAGCTGACAGTCATTCCAAACCTTATTATTACCACAATCTGCAGAGGCAATACTTAGTTAAATCACTTTCAGATGTCTCCTAACAAACATGAATGTTGTATACTTTGTTGTGAAAACCTAAGACTTTATACCCCTCGACATGGAAGAATAAAAAAGTAGGTGAAAGAGTCAGGGCAGTTCTCCTCCTGTAAAAAAAAAAATCACTTTACCCTACCCTACTTGAAAGGATTTGTCACATTTCCGAAAGATTTGGCACCAATTCACGCACATACATGCAGAATTACACAGTGACACACCAACGCCATGAAGGTTGGATACTTTTTTTAGCCTTACTAATAACAGACTAACACTACACTCTGATCTTCAAAGCAGCTGAGGAGGAGCGGTGAGCGAGGCCGCCGAAAAGCCCGCTGACGGAGCGTTTGGCACATTTATACCCATTTAGCCCGTAAAAGAACACTTTAATATTTACAAATCGCAGTAAAACTGAACGCCGCAGCCGACTCACTTTTACAAACAAAGTCTGATTGCGGGGGGAGGTTAATTTACAAGCAGAGAACGCAATAAATATAAACAGCTCTTACAGAGGAATTTTAAAGGCTTGTAAAAAAGAAGCGCTTCCTTTCCTAATCTTAATGTGCGAACTTAATAGAATTATAACTTTTGAATTTGTTTGAGATGTTTTATAGCTTTTTCTTAAAGTGGTTTGCAAAACAGTTTTCAAAGATATTGGCCTAAAAACAAATTTCCAACAGTGAAGTTTGTAAAAGATGTTTATGGTTTCCTGCTACTGCTGTTTGATCAGTTACTTGTCATTAAAGAAACCATGGGGCTGCAGAGGGGTGTTTTTCTTGTATCTGAAGTAAGGTTTAAACAGAAAAAACTCAAATTAACAGCTACGGGTGCTCGCTTTTTGAACAGATTTCAAAATTATGTGCACAACTGACATTATAAAGCTGTCCTCAGTGGCGGTCTCATATTTTATATTCCATGGAATACGATATAAAGCAGCTGGAGCATCTTAAGAATTTTGGCGATGCAGCACTTCCTTCAGGAAACGATATCGTTGTTGAGCCCAGCTGCCAATCAGGATTCCAGGGTTGTTTTCAGCGAGCAAGAAGAGGTAAAAGTCAGTTACAGAACTGTATCTGAGAGAATAATATTAGAAAATGCCTGAAGAAACTCTTAAGGCTGCCGACGCAGCTACTGCCCCAAACTTGCAACATAATTTTTTTGTAATAATCTAAACCAATAAAAAAAAAAAAAAAATACATTTCGAATTGTGAGCTGTATAAGAGTGTAAAAGGGCTCATGTTGGTCACCATGGTAACCACACACCTGTCTCTGTCGCTCCCTGTGTGCCACGTTTTGAGAGGCAGACAAAAACGCTGACAGAAAATTAGGCCTCAAACGACTGTTGCACAAAAATTGAGTTAATCTTAAAGAAAAAGAAAATAATCTTCAACTTTTGCAGCAGAAGACTGATGGTCACACATATGAATTTTTATGTTTATACAGTCTTTTAAGTAGTAAAAAAGTTTTTTGTTTTTAAAAAAAGGCCTTTCGCTTACTGTTTAAAGGCTAAAATATAACAGAAGTTTGGAGATGCTCTCTAGATTCTCATTCTCAAACAAGTCTCATAGCAGTGGGAGACACATGGAGTGAAAGAAGACAAAAATCTTTACTTTTTGATGTATAATTTGTACATGCACCAAAAAGAATTGTAGGAGTAAAAGGAGTTTGGTTGCCAAGGTTATAAAATTTTTACACATTTCAAAAGTTTGAGTGTGACTTTCAGTCGAACTTCCCAGGGAAGAATCTCCAAAATTCATAAAACTTAAACTAAAATAACATGAAACCCATAACAGATATCAAAGTGCCAGTTCAGACTTGTAAAGTCCAAGTTTTTGTTACCCATTTAAAATGTGAATGATGTTTCTACAATAAAGTCTGCCTGAGCTACAGAGCTCCAAAGATGCTGGGTTTCCTTATTTGATTTGATCACCATTGGTTGTTTCTTCAGGGGTTTAGTTTGCAAATTTTGTTTACCTTGTGCAGCATACCACAACCAAAGGTCATAGTACACTATTCCCGATCAAGCTGCATGTTTTTATCTGTAACTTGCATGTTTTGTTTCAAAGCTACATGATGAGATACGAGAATATTTTTTTTTTTTTTGTAACAAAGCTGTTTCAAAGTGCATGCATTGACCCTCCTAATTAGATGCTAAAATTCTTTTCTTTGTTTAGATGAGTCAACTAGATGTAAAATTTAGGATTCTTGTAAGTGTTAGAAAGAAAAAAAAAGTTAAAGATGAAATTGGTGCCCAACTCAAAGTCGCAAAATTCTTCCACAACACAGCAAATTACCACAATGTGCTTTAGTTTTTTTTATTCTTTTTGCAGGATGTGTTTGTTGTTTCTTTGATTATAACTTGTTTCATAATAAAGTGCCAATAGTGCTCCTGATATGGAAATGGGCTTAAATCTGTCACCACATCTCTTAAGTGGCTGTCAAATCACTTAATGCTCATTGTATGGATTAAAAATGTGCTTGATGAGAACACACACACACACACACACACACTGAACTACATGCTGTGGAAGGTCATTAAGTCTATTAATAAGTCGTGTAATGTTGCCACTGGCTGTGATATCTGGATTCAATGAGGAGAATGTCCACAGCAGCGTCAGTCTTTTCCAAAGTACCTCCATCGCTGTAACAAGACTTAAAATCACAAAATTTCTCGGAGGCAAAACAAGCAGAGCATTAACCACAGCTCCATTTCCCCTGCTACACTTATCAAAGAAACAAGTGGAATTAATGGAGATCTGGTTTCCTGATTAAAGATTACAACAGTGAACAACATCCTTTGCTTCCTGAGGAAAAAAAAATACATCAAGTTATAGAAGGTGATAAAAGCCAAACAACAACAAACAAGTCAAAGGAAGCTCGCTGTGCCCTGCAGGGAAGAAACGCAATAAAGCTTCTTCCATCCAACCTTCTCAAACTCAGAATCATGCTGCTGATAACTTCAGGCCTAATTTTAAGGTAAATTAAAAGAAAAGAAAACTGCTGAACTTGATTTGAATAGTAGAACGGTTAGATGGGAGAATGTAGTAGCTGGTGGCAGAATCGACAGGTTTTGAGGAAGAAAACAAGAAGCTGCTGAAGTACCAGCATCAATTGCTCTTAGACGAGTCGGGAGAAGCTCAGGCTGCTCAGCAGAGTGTGTGTTCACACGTGCACGGCTCTATTTGTGTGTGTGTTATAATATTCCATCTGAACCTGAATAGACCCCAAAAGCCAGAAGTTAATGATGTGAAATGACACTTATTAACAAAAAAACTTTAAAGTTACTGACAGGCAAACATAGGGAATAAAGATAAAAATCAGAAAAATTGCCTTTTTTGCAAAAAATGCAGAGTAATGCTGATTGACATTGCTAAATTTTGATGAAATAGCAAATACTAGTTGAAACC